>NW_027458021.1:0-182640 GCF_050624435.1 Tenrec ecaudatus | reverse complement strand
AGGCATCATGCAAAAAAAAAAAGATATGTGTGTGTATGTATGTGTATATATGTGTATATGTATGTGTATATATGTATATATATATCATATCAAATGAAGGGGGGAGTGCAGAGTGGAGACCCAAGGCCCAAGTGTCGGCCAATGGAGATCCCCTCATAGAGGGGCTTAGGAGAGGAGATGGGTTAATTAGGGTGTGAGGTAGTATCGATGAAGAACACAGCTTTCCCCCAGATCCTGGATGCTTCCTCCCCTCAACTACCATGATCTGAATTCTACCTTGCAGGGCTGGATAGGACAGAGGCTGTACACTGGTACATATGAGGGTTGGAGGTACAGGGAATCCAGTGTGGATGATGCCTTCAGGACCAAGGGTGTGAGGGACGATGCTGGAAGAGTGGAGGGTGAGTGGGTTGGAAAGGGGGAACTGATTACAAGGATCCACATGTGACCTCTTCCCTGGGAGAGGGACAGCAGAGAAGGGGGAAAGGGAGACTCCGGATAGGGCAAGATATGACAAAATAACGATGTATAAATTACCAAGGGCATATGAGGGAGGGGGGAATGGGGAGGGAGGGGGGAAAAAAGAGGACCTGATGCAAGGGGCTTAAGTGGAGAGCAAATGCCTTGAGAATGATTGGGGCAGGGAATGTATGGATGTGCTTTATACAATTGAAGTATGTGTATGTATGGATTGTGGTAAGAGTTGTATGAGTCCCTAATAAAATGTAAAAGAAGAAAAGAGAAAAAAATAATTAGGGCAAAGACTGTACAGATGTGCTTTATACAATTGATGTATGTATGTGTATGAACTGTGAAAAGAATTGTATCAGCCCCAATAAATTGTTAAAATACATAAATAAAAAAAGACATATAATTAGCATCATTCTATACCATTTTATAGATGAGGAAACTGAAGGAAATAAAAATTCAAAAAAAATCTCACGAGAAGCACACAGCTCATATGTGTTACAGAAGTTCTTGCATGGTACAATTGTTTACTGTGCTAACTGCTGCTGGAGGCTTGAATCTATTCAGAAATGCCGCCAAAAAAAAATCTCCACTGTCCTGGTCCATCTTTCTCTCTTTCTCCCCTTCAGGAACCAATAGTTGTTAAACCTTTTCAATTCAAACAAATTGTCCAGTGATTAATTAATTAAACAACTTAAAAAAATCTATCATCATTCATCCCTATAGAATCATATAAATGAAACACTATTTGCAACATCCCCGGAGAGGAAAAAAATCTTACCACTACTCAAAACCTCCCCACTTAAATAAGCAAAATAGACTAATAATGGTATGTCTTCAAGGCTTAGTTGGGTAGGCATTTGTTCCTTTTAGATAACCATATTTTTACAGAAAGTTAAAATATGTGTTATACTGACTGTGATTCATGGAATGTCTTAAGCCTGGTAAAATAACTTTGTAGTAATCAGAATGTTAATCCAATTGTATGTTGATTACTTTATTGTAAATATTGATTACTTTATTGTAAATACTATGGTCAATAAATAATTTTATAATCCTTTGAAAAATACCTGATATCTACCTCCTGAGAATCAGTCAATGAAAAGCTTATTATTAACCCATTAAACACGACAGATTATTGCCCAGTATAGTACTGGAAGATGAGCCTCTCAGGTTAGAAGTTACTCAAAATACACAGTGGCCACAATAGTGAACTCAAGAGTTCTAGTGATCATAAAGATGGAACAAAACCAGGTAATATTCTGTTATTTAGAAGTTTGTCTTGAGTTAGAGCAAAGTTGACAGCAACCTATAAAAACTGTGACAATTGTTTTATTGAATGATAGAGCTAATTTTCAAATCACAAAGCTCTTGTTCCTTTCACTAACAATAGAAACCTCAGACATTTTATGTGTAAGATTTTTATTACCCATTATCCCTGATACATACTTATGCTTAAATTTAATTTTAATAATTGTTATAGATGATAGCCAAACTGCTATCTCTGATGGAAGGCTGATGAAGTACTTGAGTTCACAGAGCAAATTAGTGAGTCTGTTGGCATCTTTCTATGAAAGCTGCATCAAAAGTCCCAAGTAGGAGATTGTTATTGTCCTTGCTAGCAAAATATATTGGAGAAATTCAAGTGAAACATACTCAAGGTCCTATTTTGGCTCTTGTGTATTTATTTTAATTTTTTTCAACTTGAATAAGCAATTGATGGTCGGTTCCACAGTTAGGCTCTGGCTGTGATAATATTGTCTCTTCCCACAGATGTAGTCAATTTGATTTCTGTGATTCCATCTGGAGAAGTGCACGTGTATAGTTATAATTTTTCTGTTATAGAGAGGCATTGGAGATGAAGAATTCTGTCATTCATTCTCCAGTTTCATTTTTATTATGAAGGCCAACCTTTCTAGCTAGTGTTTTTTTCCTCTTTATTCTTAACTTTTGCATTCCAATCACCAATAATTTTCAATGCATCTTGATTGCATGTTTGATCAATTTCAGATTGAAGACACGGGCAAAGTTCTTCAATGTTTTCCATCACTAGTTGCTACTGAAATTTTACTAATAGTTGTATTGGTTGAGATTCCCTCTGTAAGTATAGATATTATCCTGTCACAGACAGCATTGTACTCCAAGATCAGTCTTGGCATACCCTTTTTGATGAGGAATGAGATGCCGTTTTCAAAGTTTTAATTTCAGGCATAGTAAGCCATATGATTATCTAATTCAAAATTACAAATACCAGTCTATGCAACTCACAAATATCTAGGATATTGATCTTTATGTGGTTATTCTTCTAAAAATCCCAGCCTAGCATATTAACCATTTACACAGATTTTCTTTACCTCCCTCAAACTCCGCAATTATTTTCCTTTGGGAATTAGTGACTAAATAGACCCTCCACTTAAATTGGCCCTCTCACAGTGAAATGAAATTCAGACTTTAGGAACAACAGATCCCATAGAAAAATGCAGACAGTGCAGATACCATACATCAGATTATAGCAGGTGGCAGTCAAAGTGGGACCCTAGAGTCCATATCTGATCTCACTAAATATTTGCAAATATATTTCCAAATTCTTGGTTCTTCTAAATTAAGTTGTTCAAAATTATGATATCATGTTCCGGTTTCAATATTCACCACTTTCCATGAGCCATCCCGACTATTAACATTGTCTCACTAACTCTCTTAGGCTTCCCAGATCTAGAATTCTTTGCTCTGATACTTTAATTGATGGTTGCTACTGCCTTCAACACCCATGGTACTCACATTGCCTCAGTTATTTACTTCAGGATATCAGTAGTTTTATTGACCTGTTATAGGAGTCAAACAGGTATTTTCACTAGAAGTATAAAAGAAGATGAGACTGGGTTGAGAAAGAGATGGCAGGAGTTGGAAAAGATTTGGTGATGGTGACAAGTATAATTGTGACTGTGAAAGTATTATTGTTTGCTGTTCACTGTGTCCAATCATTGAAGAGCCACATGTCTTAATCTATAAAATACTAAAACTAATAGTATCTAGTCCATAGGGCAGTTAGTTTGAGAACTAAATAAGATAGTGTGTAAAAACACATAGAATCCATGATACAGAAATGATAATCTCACAAAATTACCAAATAATATTATATTGTCAATATTTTATTTCACATTATGTAAGTAAAACTAATTGCTACAAAATCATAGGTACTTTTATTATTTTGTTAAATAAAAATATCAACACGTGAGAACATTTTTCCTCATCATAGCCCCCATTTAGATGTATGTATTTCCATACTTGTCTGTCAATTTGTCATGCTGTAGTTCCTTGGGTGATTTGGTGATGTTGGGAACTCTGTCCCCAATATTTCAATTACCAGCAGTCACTCATGGTAAACAGGTTTCAGTGAAGCTTAAAGACTAAGAACAGACTGGGAAAAAGGGATATATTGTCCACTTCTGAAAAGCTAACACTTTAAAATTTTTAGGAATAGCAACAGAATATTGCCTGATATACCTCCAGATGTGAGACTCTAAAATTGTGACTGGAGAATGGTTCCCTTTTAAAGTAGAGATGACCATAAGGACGTGGGTGGAGCAAAGCTTTTCAGAGCTTACTTTTTGTGGTGGGGCATGATTCAACTTGAGCAGAAATATCTGCAAGCATCCATTAACAAATGGAACATAGAGTGTACAAAGCACGAATCTAGGAATATTGGAAGTCATAAAAATGAAATTGAAAACAAAGTTTGACATTCTAGGATTTAACAAGCTGAAATGGACTAATATTGGTCATTTTGAATCAAGCATACCATGGAAATGTTTAATTGTAGAATTCATTTAATTCATCCTTGCATGTTAAATCACTATACTCAATTATAATTATTCTTTCCATTGTAGGATTGCCAGTTTATCAAATAAAAATGAAGGATGTCAAATTAAATTTGACTTTCAGAAAACAGCAAATATTGCTAACATGGGCCATTGCTTATTAATTTGATATTACTCGATGCATTTCAGAAGCATCCCCTTTAGAATTGAACACCCAACAGTTCACATCTATCAATGTTCAAGGATGATCATAAGGACATTGATTCACAGAACATCTGAAATGCTCGAGTGAGTATCAATGGATTTCTGTGAGTTCCACTGCAGCAGGGATAAGAAGCCTGAAGAGAGATGCCATCAGATTATACCTGTGTGAAGCTGGTTTTTGCAGCAGTGGATGGTTTACAAGGTAAGGTTAAGAAGATTTGGAATAGTATAAAAGAGTGATTGATATGCCTCTCATTCTATGTCCTTACAAGGGAACTGAAAATATACCTCTATTTTAGGTGACTATATGGAATAACTTAGATAATATAAAATGTTTGACACATAATAAGCACAGAATATTCTTAACCATTGTGGTGGTTGTGGTTTCAGATAAAAGAAGACCACTACAATGTCAAATTAAAATTATTGAAGTCTTTATTTTATTTCAGGCTATCTTGGGCTACAGTGGGAATATTCAAAGGGAGCATCTCTCCAGACTGCCAGCTGGAGCTGAAGGAGCCATGTGGAGACACCTGTCAATACTGAGATGCTACTGCCACTGGATCCACAAGACTTTCTACCTACTGGCCTGTGATCTTCCTGCATTGGCATCATCGCATGTGTTTCATGAGTCTGAAGAGGAATTTATAGATTGGTATCAGACATATGGGCTAATATTGAACTTATGGACTTGATCTAGACGGGGATGAGATGCTTTTACAATACTCAATTGCTCTTGTATATAAAGCTCTTTCTAATAAACATGAGTACCTATGAATTTACTTCTCTAGTCTGCCCAGACTAACACAACCATTGATTTTATTCTGTTGATTATATTAAAGAAATTAATGTTAATCATTATCAGGGAAAGTTTGTACCTTTCACCCAAATATCATAAACATTTAATGGGACACATCTATTTTATTGAGCTGTCCATAGCATATCATACAATTCAGAAGTTTTATCAAGAAGGGTTGTGCAATCAGTGCCACAATCAACTTCAGAAACTTTCTTCCTTTTGCACAGAATGATGTTGACTTCCCATTCCCCATCCTCCTTTTCTATGTCCCCAGGCAATCATTAATCCAGCTACTGTCTTCAGAATTCAACTCATCCTAGGTTCCCTATACAGATAAACAAACAAAACAATGGCAAACAACCAAAAGGCACCCAGCAACAATGACCATATAGAATAATACCGCAATCTCATATAAAGCAGAGAATATTAAAATTTTAAACCAAAAGCACATTGGATCTGGAGGGATATCAAATTACAAGATGGTACATTCCAGCCTAAGGAGTACTGCTGAAATCCACATTTCAATACTCATTATTTGATATTAGGGCTGTTAATCTTAGTAACCTATGTGAATTGGGGATTTATCAGGTACTCAATCCATGTGGGGCCCCTAAAAATTGATCTGCGGATACCATTGTGATCTGTAGTTTTCTGCAGACTGAATGTTTAGAATTTAGGCATAGGTTTTATTCCCTTCTCCAGTTTTGGATGTTATAATTTACAACCCTTGATTCATGTAGGCTATTGTGCTTCTTCTGTGTGGATTTAGCTGACTCCTCACTTAGATGGCTGCTTGCTTTTGAGACAAGGCTTTAATATCACAGATGCAATTTTTCATGATACCCATCTGATCATGGCAACATCTGATTTCTTCACCATACCTTTTTGCTATCTATGACTTAAGAGATCTTCTCATACGGGCAAGTACCAGGCAGGGCCATGTCTTAAGAACTAATTGTTCTTATATTAGGGTTATGATCATGTGAGTGCTAAAAATCTATTCATATAACTATTATTTCTGTGGGTCATGTCATTGTAGTACACAGTATTTCTTACCCAAGGGGTTTAAGGCAACTTTACTGATAGTACCCTTATTTTAGTCAATGGCAAAGCATTGCTTGCTGGTCAAAAGATTGTATAAATGTATAGGATTTATCTGACTCTGACACGAGTTATTAACATATTTCTTCAAAATGTGGTGACTGGGCATTAGTTACACATGCTGTGTGTATCAGAGATAAGGCAGTACTTTCAGTAAACTCATTTAGAAGGGTGGAACCATGCCAGGTAGCTTAACCCATGCCACTTTAAAGTAGATAGAGCATGAAAACAGCAAATAAATATTTGTCCATTCACTGGTACCTTCAGAGTAAAAGGTCCAACCAAACCCACCCAAAATCCAATGACCACCAATTCCTGAATCATAGGTTAGTGATAGGCTATTTTTCTTCATTTTAGACATTTCACCTTACAAAATAATAATGATTTATAAATTATCAAGGGTTCATAAGAGAGGGAGGGAGGGAGGGGAAAAATGAGGAGCTGATACCAAGGACCAAGTAAAAGGCAAATGTTTTGAGAATGATGAAGGCAACAAATGTACAAATGTGCTTGACACACAATGGATGGATTGTGTTAAGAGTTGTAAGAGCCACCATTAAAATGATTTTTTTTAAAAAGACATTTCACCTTAAAGAAGAGAGTGTTTCTATTTCTTGGTTCTGTTGCAAGTGATATAATAAAAGTGTTCCATTGCTTCTATAAAATTCAAATTTAACTAGATGTCCTGTAAATTTGGCAGTCCCATTCAAAGGTAGCATAATAATTTATAGTGAGTTAAGTCTTTGGATACTAACCACAAGGCCCACAATTCAAATTTACCAGCCACTGTGTAGGAGAAAGATGGGGCTGTCTGTCCTTGTAGAGATTTACAATTTTGGAAACCCTAAGGAGCAGCTTTACTCAGTCTCAGAAGGTCACTATGAGCTGGAATCTACTCAACAGCCATGGTTGGCTGCTGTTACAGCCTTAGAGTATGTGAGATATTGAGCTCTATGCATGCACTTCAAAATTGTTCTCTTAGATCAATCAAAACTCTTGCTTCCTTGTCATTTTTAAAAAAATTAACAGTTTTATTAACATATAATTCACATTCCATTCAGTTCAGTTCTGCAATCATGACCACAATAAATTCTAGAACATTTTCTTCAGTCTTATATTTATTATTAGCCCCCTATTACCCCTCAATCTTCCCTGCCATTACCTTAAGAAATCATTAATGCAGTTATCTCTATAGCTTTACTTATGCTGAATTTCATTTGAAGAAACACATAACACCCTCCCCCCAAAACACACAACCATTAAAAAAAAAACCCTGGGAAAAAGTCTCAATCAAAAAGGAAGCTGAAAAATAAACACTAGGACAAATTTAAAATTGGTCAAAAGAGGGGACAAATGATAAGGTGTTATAGATTTACCTAACTGTATGTGCATTAATCCACTTTCCAGTGCACTGTCTCTGAGACCAAGGCTATTCAAATTCATGATCATTGTCACAGCAGATTCTTAAGAATCTTAATCCACATGGGGAACCTGCAAATGAGTTTTGGGCTTTTACTGTCAGCCATAGTCTTCTGAAACTTGGCTCTCAGAATTTAAACCTTAAAACTATTCCCTTGTTTGGCTTTGGATTTCATTATTTACAGTCTTTAAGTCACACAAACTGATGTGCTTCTTCCATGTGGACTTAGTTGACACCTCACTTAAAGACTTAAAAAAATAAGTTAACCTTTAAAACCCAGACACTGTTCTTACCAATAGGTGGGCACCATCTGATATCACCACATTTTTCTATAGCACCGATATCATCAGTGTTCCCTTCATGATTGTGGCAGTTACCTAATCTGTTGTCAATTTGAGGCTTAAAAGTAAAGGGCTGGAGTTTAGCTTGTCAATCAGATCTCACACAGCTTTATGACCTCATTTGGAGACCCCAAGGAAATGAATAGCTCATTGGAAACAGAACACAAGCTCACTCCCTGAGAGTGCAGCTGACAAGACACTTGGAGCCAGGCCAGTGTCCCAACACGTGGAGACCCCTGCCAAGACAGAGATACTCACAACGCTTCTGTATCCACAAGACTTCCAACCCACTGACCTGTGATTTTCCTGCATTCAACATCATTGCATGTGTTTTATGAGTCTGAAGAGGGCTTTATAGATTGATATTGGATATATGGGCTAATAATGGACTTATGGACTTGATGGGACTGCTCTGGGATGTTTTCTCAATATTCAACTCCTCTTGTATATAAAGCTCTTTCTTATAAACGTATGAATGCCTCTCTGGATTTGTTGATCTAGTCAACCCAGACTAACACAATGAGAGTGAGTATTGAGTAGGACCACATCATATGAACTTAGATTAGAACTACGGTTAAGGGGGAGCTAAACATCTCTTTATGAAAATGTGGTTTATATGTCTCTGGTCCACTTTAGAGACACCACTATGGGACATTATAAATCATCCCAATGGTGTATAGAGAGATTCTATTGTTAGTGTAATTAATATAGTCAATGGTATAGAATTTGACATACTGTGGAGAAAAGGGATGTAAACAGGTACAGGATAAATTTTTAGATTAAACATAGATTGTTGACTTGTACAGATTAAAATTTTATGTGACTGGATACTGGTTAAACAATGAGGGTTGAAAATAGGGCAAATTTTTCAATAACACTCATTCACAAAGACAGAACTATGTCTGCACTAAGGCAAAGAGAGTGTGAAAATAGTGAACTATATAATATTCTTGGGTTGCCATTTACTGGGCACCATCAAAATAAGAAATTTGAACCAAGTTCAATGATTTCCTATACCATAACCTTGGTATAGTAGTAATCAGCTTCTTCTCACAATAGAGCATTTCAGCCTTCAATCCAAGGGAATATTTCAGTTCCTTTAATCTGCTATTAGTAAGCTTAAGGTAAAGTCTGGTTCAATTAGTGGGTTTCCAAATCAGATCCTTCTAGTGTGACCTATGAAGGATGTTGTGTACTTTGTAAGGACAGGATCTAATGTGCCACAAGTGTATAACATGCAATCTGGGTCACTGTAGGCTGGATAAAAACTTAATCAAAGTGCAAGATTAGGAATGTAATGCCCAGTATATTTTCCCATTGGTGGTGACAGTCTATATAATTAACGTGAAGTGTTTGACTTTTTACAGCAGATATGTACACACACCAACACTACCAAAGGATAAGGAATTTCCACACAAATAGTATTTTGGTTTTGTTTTTAATTTTATTTTCCTCCCTTACTTTTTCCCATGTGAGCTCAATCTCCCTGTGAATATGAATGCCTCCAAGGTGGACATAGTCATGCCCAGCAGCATCACCCCCAACTGGGCAGACCCACCAAATGCAGGTATACTTTTCTACTTGGCCCCTCCTTCTTGGAAAGCCTCACAGCTGGTCACTCCCAGAATGTACCCTGCATACCCTGAACCAGGATATTATAATTAATCTGGCTATTGTTTAATATTGCTCTCTTTCGATGTTGTAATTAATCCATTAATTTTTGTCTTCTTGCTTTTGTCATGCTTGCTTGCTTAACTCAAATGTCCTTGATGAATGAGTGAAATGTTTTTTGTGGGTTTTGCCTTTATAAGCTTTCCTAGTAATGTCACTTGGGACTGCAGCATGTGAAAATAGTTCAGATTCCCTGCAGTCGGCATGCCTTAATAAAGACTCTTCTAAATTTTCAAAACACCACAGTGGCTATTATTTAACCTACAACATTGGGCTGCTAACCACAAGGTCAGCAGTTTGAATCCACCAACCCCTCCGTGGTAGAAAGAGTTTTTCTACTTTTGTAAAGATTTTTAGTCTCAGAAACCTGCAGGGGCAGTTCTACTCTGTCCTATAGTTTTGAGATGAGTCAGAATCTACTTGATGGCAGTGAGTTTGTTTTGTTTGTTTATTTGTTCACATCCCTAGTTACTAAAGGGAATTCACTGGAGGCTTAATGGTTTCGGGCTTTTACTGATATCCAAAAAAGCATCTCTATATCTGAAAAGGAAGTACTGGTAGTGCAATTGTTAAGCACTGGGCTGCAAACCAAAAGGTCAACTAGTTGGATTCACTAGCAGCTTTATAGGAACCATGGTGACATAGTGGTTAAGTGTTGGGTTCTAATCCACAATGTCTGGAGCTTAAAACCACCAGCCCCTCCTAGGGAAAAAGAAAGGGCTTTCTACTCCCATAAACTGTTACAGTCTCAGAAATCCACAAGGACAATTCTACCCTGTCTTATAGGGTCACTATGAGTCAACATCATCTTAATGGCAGTGAATTTTAATTTTTTGAGAGCAATTTTATGGTAGAAAAGACTTAGTGATCATGGTAGTAAAGGCCTTAAAAACTAGACTACAAAATCCTATAGGGCAGTTGTTGTACACTGTCATATGGTGTCACTATGTGTCAGAATGGATCCAACAGCACACAATAAGACATGTCTAAAAACAATATTGCTGGTATTGTTAGAAACTGCTTTAAACTTATACACAATTGTGGATAGGAGCTTTTATTTTCATTTTCTTCCAGATTATATCATCCATTTATTCAAGAGAAATATGGTGCTGTTTCACAGAGTAGGAAGAACCCTGTTCTTTCTAGAGATGTTCAGCTACTACTTTATTTTGTGCTGGGAGCAAGTTGCTAGCAGTAGCACTAGGTCCTAAGGTAATAACAACAATTCCCTGTAATCTCCACGTAGTGTCTCCTGTCCCAGTTACAAGCTGTACATGAGTGATCTGTGTTTGGAGCTGCCTTGCCTCATCGGTGTTTAATCACTCAATCCTTGGGTCAAGCAGAGATGAATCCGTTCTTTTAGTATTCCAATTGAAGAAAGTAAAATCTTCTGACGTCTATGTATGAAATCATAAAAAAATCTGTTTTAAAAGAGTTACTCCAACTCCTGTAGTGCTTACAGTTTGGTCATCATGGTTGGCAGTTCAAAACCAAGAGCAGCTCCTCGGGAGAAAGGTTAGAATTTCAACTCCTGTAAACTGTTACAATCTCAGACCACAGGGGGTTGCTATGAGTTGGCATTGACTTGGTGACTGTGAAACCTTGGACAATGACAGTATCTGTGATGTGGCCAGGTTAGAAGTATCATTCACCTATTTTCTGCCTTGATGTAAGGCTTCCCTCATGTCTGTAAATATAAAAACATTAATTAAAAAGAAACAATTGCCATTGAGTCAATTTTGTCTAATGGTGACCCAATGTGAGTTTTCAGTGACTGTGACTTTTTGGAAGCTAGCAGCTAACCTTTCTTCTGGAGTACCTCTGAGTGTTGTAGGGAATACAACTAGTAAGAATCCCAGGCTGTGATGAAAACAAAGCAACTCCTAAACCATCCCTGGATTCATTCACCAAACTTTTTTTGCTTTTGTTTTTACTATTACTTTCAGAAAATTGGGTGTGGATCTGGTAGCTTGCTTTCTGCATGAATGAACATAATCTGGAAAACATAATTTTGAAGTTTGCTGAGGCAGGGACAGCGAACAGAAAGTGAAGCTGAAGCATTTTACTGCCTCAGCCCAGAAAAGGTTCTGGTTCGCTGGCAAGCTCTAGTCACAGGACCCAGTTTACTTTCAAGAGAGGAAAGGAAATGTGATCACTATGAATACTAAATATCTGCCAATAACAACGATGAGAGAAAGTCATTCTACCTGGAGATAATGTCGGACCTTATTTAAAAGGAATAAACACGACAATTCTTTTGAACACATTTTTGTCGTGATTTCATACCCATGAAAGTGCTGTAGACATGTTGCCTAAGCTGAGGTATTTGAATGATGCAACTCAGATTTACTAGTGTACATACCAACACAGTGCTTAACTCTACTTGTTATAAAAATACCTAGCTGTCTTCCCTGAAGTGCTAAGAAGAGGAAAAATGGCCAAAAGAGGATTGCTGTTTTTTAGCTGTCTTAGAAGGTGTTAGACAGGGTTCTCTAGAGAAACAAAACCAGAATGCTAATAATTTTATATATATTTATACAGATAGACATAAGAAACTGACAGTTAATTAAACTATAAAGCAGTACAAATGGCTCAGTGCAACTCCTTCCTATGAGACAGTTGTGAGAAGCTGGCAGTCCTTCAAGTATTCAGGGCCACCAGGTAGTCCTCTGTAAAGCAGTTCAGGATATCCAGGCACAGGCAGCAAACAGAAAGACAGGTCACCAACAGTCATCCAGATGACAGGGTCCAACAGTCTCCAGCTCAAGAGATATAAATTCCAGTGGTGTGGCAAAGCAGGTCTTGAAGGAACCTCACATTACAGCAACACAGTCCACGGGTTAGGTGTCCCACAGGTAGTGCAGCTTGCAAATTCAGGCAAAGAATAAGCAAGGCAGTCCCACACTGGTCTGATGATCAAAGAGGAAGAGACAAGAAAGGCGAGGCTCGCTGAACCATTTATCTTTCCACCCTTCAATTAATTACACATGTGTTTATTGGCCAGGTTGGCACGATTAACTACCTCAGTAGGAATTCTTGATGATCATAAGTCTAATAGGGGAGAAAAATTGCCCAGTTCTGAAACATCTTCATTATCTCCAGCAAATTGATCATTGCAGTCATTGGGCTACTCCATCTCACAAAGGATATCCCCATGCTCACCAAGCATACTACCTTCCTATTGATCTTTCCTGACAACATGCCAAAAGTCTTAAAAGGTGGACTGCAAAAACTGCAAGTCATTTCTAAACTTCATTTCCAGTTTCCCCTGAATATCATTTGCTTAGAATCTTACCCTATTTTCTTTCCTTGATTGCAATGTCTTAGCATTCATGATCTTCAATATCAGATTCCACATTTATGACAATGAAAATTGTCATTTAAAAAAAATTGATTCTCACAGAGGAGGCAAGAATAAAATGGTAGCACTTTCTTGACATTCTCACCTCTTACTAGGTCTTCTTTGATGCATCTATCTTCTATGGATAGCATTTGCAGCATAGGCAAACCTGTATCTAAGAATGAAATATAATGAGTTTTTCTAAAAATGAAGGCATGGGAAGATGTCGGTTTTGACAATGATTCACCTGTAACCTGAAGAACCAAGATCAGCACAATGTAATGCTTCTGCTCAGTAGGAATCTCTTCTTTAGAAAATTTTTATCTCAATATGACAAACATCTCTACCATAGTTCATATCTACCATTGTTTAATCTTCAGTGCTTACCTCTCATAGCCAAATATCACACTGAATTGCATCTAGTTTAAATACACCCCAGCCAACTCTAATTGCTGTTGGGTCATCTCCAACTTGCATCCACTCACGTCTGTCATAAAACTTGTGATCCATGGGGCTATCAATAGCTGATAGTTTTTCTTTTGAATAGCTTACCAGTTATTTCTTTTGAGGTGTCTGAATATGTGTTGCAACTGCTTTG
Source organism: Tenrec ecaudatus (assembly GCF_050624435.1). Classification (NCBI taxonomy): domain Eukaryota; kingdom Metazoa; phylum Chordata; class Mammalia; order Afrosoricida; family Tenrecidae; genus Tenrec; species Tenrec ecaudatus. The sequence goes on along the minus strand of NW_027458021.1, from coordinate 168,880 downwards.
TTGTGTCCAGGATCTCTTGGTCTCAAAACCCAAAGAATGTGCTCAAGAATCATAAAAAAAGGCAAGCAGAAAACAGAATTTATTTGGAAAGGAAAGAAAGGCACCTGACTAAGCAGGTGGGGACTTGAGTTGCCACAGAATGAACTGCCTCTAGGGGTTTTTTTATCAGGTGTTGGATACTTGAATTGTCCATCTCTGGTTATGAACGAACCGATACCAGCACTGGCCCTATTTCTTGCTTCTAACAAAATTTGATCATGCTCTTCTGTTTGCAAGGTCTTGCCTGGGATGGACAAGGAAGCACATAATCAAAAGTCAGTAAAAAGAGTCCTGGTGATGAAGGGGAGACATGTAAAGGAGTCCATGTAGAAAAAGAATTTTTTTGAAATTGATTGGGGTAGCAATTGTACAGGACAATATTCTGCAGAACATGATTGAACTATGGAATGTTAGGATATATATTAATTAAAAATAAATAAATTTTAAATTAAAAAAAAAGTGTCTTGGGTTTGATGACCTCAGAATTAGAACCAGTCTAGGTTTTTGCCTGCAGGCATAAGATTGGATTGTCCTAGGCTGTTGAGATAACCCTTAGAGGTACTCTGTGTCTCCCAATGCTTCCCTACACTGGACCTCTTTCTTTCACTCTGCCTCATGACTAGTTAAATCCTATCTCTCAGTTGGACTCAAAGTCACCACCCATTCAGTTCTCAGTTGTGTTACCCATTTTTACCACCCTGCTATGCCAATATGTCTTTAGGGATTCTGAAAAAAATGTAGTATATATACAAGGGGCTTCAAAATATTCCTGAAAAAATGAAATTAAATGATAACTAAATTTTTTCAATAAACTTTTTGAAGTTCATGATATGTAACAGAAATCAAAGGTCATATTTATTTCTTACTCCTTTCAAGGCTGAAAGAAGAATGTTCTCAACCATTTATGCATATAACTTTGAGACAAATGAGTGTGAATTTAAAAGTCCTTTGTAATCAGTTCCCCCCACCACACACACACACACACACACACACACACACACACACACACAGAAGGCAACTCATTCTATGAGGAAAATGTAAATCACCATGAAGCTTCATAATATTGCTAGAAACAAGAATAATGTCTCCACTCTAGGGAAGACCACTGTGCCACACACAAAGACGAGGGAAGCCAGTTTTGGAGATCTGGAAACCTCACCAAGCCAACAATGTTTTCACTCTTTTCTACAACTAAAACATCACACAGAAAAGCACACAAATAATTTTATGGATAATTTATTTTGACTCTGAGGATAGGATTTGATCCATCATGCCCAACTAAAAAAATGGCAGTTCTGACCATAATTGTGAACTTGGGTGTGTGAATAAGAGACATCACATTAGACTTCCAATAAGTGTCCAGAGGCAATAGGCAGGTTTATTGCGCCAACCTGGCCAATGAACACACGTGAGATTAATTGAAGCGGGGGCAGATAAATGGCTTCACAAGCCTCACCTTTCTTGTCTCTTGCTCTTTGATGATGAGACCAGTGTGCATCAGCCTTAGCTTTTTCTCTGCTTCAATTCGCAAGGTACACTATCCGTAGGACACCTAATCCTGCACTGTGTCGCTATAGTTTGAGGTTCCTTCAAGACCTGCTTTGCCACGCTACTGGAGTATACATCACTTGAGCTGGGGACTGTAGGATCCTGTCATCTGGCTGATGGTTGGTGACCTGCCTTGTTGTTTGATGCCTGTGGCCAGATAGCCTGAATTGCTCCACAGAAGACTACCTGGCAGTCCTCAAGACTTGAAGGAATGCCAATGTCTCACAGCTCCTGCATGGGAGTGAGTTGCACTGAGCTGCTTATTCTGCTCTATAGATTAGTTTACTGCTTATTTCTCATGTTATCTATCAATCTATATAAATATATGTAAAATCACTAGTGTCCTGGTTTTGTTTCTCTAGAGAAACCTGCCTAACGGAGCATATCTCAGAGATATTGTAGATTCATTTCCAAATCAAAAGAGTGAGTCACACTTTAAAATTTTTCCCATTGTCTAGAAAAGTTATGTGTACACAATATTATAGTCTATTAAGAGGAAAATAGTACTGTAAAAATGTTTACAATTTTGTGAGGAGTACCAAAATATGACACAAAGACAAGAAATGCATATCTGGAAAATGGAATAGGTGCACCTGCTTAACAAAAAGTTGACATAAACCTTCAATCTGTAAAAAGTGTATTAACTGTGAAGTGTCATAAAGTGAAGAAAATTGAAATGAAGTTTGCTTGCTAAGTAATGTTCTTTGAGTTGACTTGGCATATTTGATCTTTGCAAATCACCAGAATATGGGGCTCACCATTTACATTATTTGGTGTAGCAATATAGACCTATGCATTCTCAGGGTCACTGCTTTAAGCACTGCTTTGCATACCTCATTTCTTACTGGTCAGCATAATTTCTACTGCTGTCAGCTTGAGTTTCATTTGTTGGAGCAAACACAGGCGGTGTCCAAGAGGACATTAAGTCAAATAATCCATCCAAATTTATTGAGCATAGAATATTGAAAAGTGAAGAAACTGTGATATATGTGAAAGGAAGGCAAGATTATCTGGTGGAACCCTATTAAATATCAAGAGCACTAGGGAGATGACATCAAATAAATCACTAGTGGTCTGCACCTCACAAGAATACCCTTTGGTACCTGGCAAGGTAGGTGAGGAGTTGGACACAAGGCAGAAAAGCCAGTTGGTTCTTATAAAATGTGATGAAAACACCGGCATCCCCGGAGTGCTTGCACATAACTCCATTCTCAGCCCAACTTAAGTGAGAAATCCACAAAACTCCCATCTAAAAGCTTCCCTCTTACTACAGAGGCAGTAAAGTCTTTGCTGGTCTATGGACCAGCAGATTTTCTAAGATCCTGATGCTGGCTGTGCTACCTCAGGGACCAGTCAATTCCAAAATCCATTGCTCCTTGAGTTCAGTGTACCAATAGCACTCAGCAGTAAATCAGCTGTATAAGGGGTATAAACTGTATAAAATGGTTCTAACTCCTCCTGAAGAACAGAGAACTGTAAAGCCTTAGACCAGAGACATAATTCACAAATATAGTTAAGCTTATAAGACTGAAGATAGAAAACCAGAAATGACAATTTATAAACAACAACTACAAAACAAAAAGTGAAAGAAAATGCTATAATTATGCACAGGAAGTCAGGTAACAGGTAAACATTGATATAGAAAAGAGTGTTTAAGCTTAGGAAGATAGAAATACATTACAGTGTAACTTAAAAATATAACCAAAATAAGAAACATGTAAGGACTTGTGGATTTTGTTAGGTTCCAACAAGTCAATTCCAACCCATGCTGATGCTATGCATAGCAGAAAGAAACACTGCCTGGGCCTTCCTTTTCATCACAACTGTTTTGATTCTAGAGTCTATTGTTGTCGTCCTGTGTCAATTCATCTCATTGAGGGCCTTCCCTTCTTTCACTGCCTCTCTACCAAAGTAATGTCTTTCTCCAAGGACTAGTTTCTCATGACAACTTGTCCGGGCTTAATTAACACAAAACTGAAAACAACAAATAAAACCTGGTTAATAACAACAACAACAAAACAAACTCAGCACAGAAAAATAAATGGTACAAAAATAGGTAATGAAAAAGCCACAAAATGCATAAAACAATCATTAAATAAAATTGAAAAAATAAATAAATGACATGTTTACACACTTAAAATATTGAGCTATAATTGACATGATACAATTTAATAGTTTATTTATATCAAAAGGGCTGTGTGATCATCACCATTATCAACTCTGGGACCTTTTCTTCCTTTTGCACACATTGATGTTGACTACTCATTTTTCCATCCTCCTCTTCAGTGTCCTCAGGCAATGATCAATCCAACTACTGTCTTGGTAATTACACCTATCCAGGTTTCCTTATACAGATAAACATACAAAAGAAGGGCAAAACACAAATAAGGACCCATCAACAATGACCACATGAAACAGATTAAAACCACAATCTAAGAGAATGCAAAGAATATTACAATTTTAGAATAAATTCACATTAGGTCCAAAGGGACATTAAATTACAAGGTATTACATTCCAGCCCAAGTACATATTCTAAAATCTACTTCAAGAATGCTCTTTGTCTGATTTGTTAATGTTCCTAGTTTATGTGCATTAAGGAATCATTGGGTACTTATCCATACAAGATCTCTGCAAATGGATTTGGGGTTACCGCTATGATCCACAGCTTTCTGTAAAGTGCTTACACACAACTTTCAATGAAGGACAAAACAATTGGAAAGAAACTTAACAAAGACACAGAGAATCTTAACAATGAAATCAACTAACACCCCAAAACACAATTTCAATAACACAAGTAACCAACCTCATAAACATATAATGGACCCTACAGTCTAAAGAACAAAATAAACATTCTTTTGCATATACATGAATAATTATCCAGTATTGACCATTTTTAGGCCACAAAATAAATCTCACTAAATTTTAAAACATTGAAATAATTCTAAGCATCATCTCAGTTCCCAATGTTATAAATTAGAATTCAATACTAAGAGAATCAGTGGAAAAAATCCAACACATTGAACAATCATGCTGAGAAAAGTATGGAGTAAATTACTAAAATGTGAACTAAAAATATTTCTAAAAGTAAATATTGAGTAAATTAATAAAATTTAAACTAAACATTTTTCTAAAAGTAAATAAAAACAGATACACAATACACAAAAACCTTTTGGACACAATAGAAGTATCATTCACAGGAAAAATTACAGCAATAAACACACACATCTAAAAAGATGAAAGAATAAAGTGTAAAAAAACAGTAAAAATTTACAAAGCCCTACAATCTGAGAAGAAAGGAAACAATGATCAGAGAACTAATACATGAAACAGTAAATTAAAAAACAAAAACAAGTCTAAGAGTTAGTTCTTCAAAATGATTAACAAAATTGACAAATACTAATCAATTTAACAAAGGAAAAAGAACATATAAGGAATACATATAAAAAATTAAATGAGCCACCTCACAAAAGAAACAACCAAAATAAAAAGAATAAGAATGAAATACTACACATTATTATACCAGAAAAATAGAGTTTCCGCAAGAAAACTACTGAATTTAATTTAAATATTCAGCAAAGAGGCAAGGTATGAGACAGACATTCTAAAATTAGCCTGATTTCGTTATACCAATGCAAGAACACTGAAAAGGAAATTTTAAAAACAGCATCATTTACCATAGCTAAAATATTTAGGAATAACTCTAACACTATCATAAGAAACAGAATGAGATACACGTAAGTAAATAGTATGTTATGCTCATGAATATGAAGAATTTACTATGAAAAGCAATCTATAAATATAATGCAATCCTGATTCAGAAACTATTAACATTCTTAAGATATGGGGGTAGGGGGACAATCATGAATTTATATGGAAAAGAAGACACCTCAGATAAATATGACTGATGAACAAAGTGGGTCTCAAACTTTTTCATTTCTAAATGTATTATACAGCTAACTCACTACTATCAAGTCCTTTCTTTTTCATAGCAACCCCACTGAAAACAATGGAACTGCCCCTCTGAGCTCTCATGACTGTAGCTCTCTACTGGAGTAAAAAGCCTCATTTTTCTCCCATGGAGGGGTTGTAGTTTTGAACTGCCCACTATGCAGTTAGCAGCACAATTGTAACCCACTATGCCACCAGGACTCTTCAGTCAAAACAGCCTGCTATTTATACAATGACAGGCACACAGAGGAATACATGATGAAGTGAAATTTCTTAATATGACTTTTCTATCCAAGTATCTGTAACTCCTACAAAATGATTAGGAGAGATTCTGAAAACAGGGCATATGTTTGCATAATAACACTAATAGAGAGGATTGTTACTATGCCTCCTGGGTATATGCAGGAACCACTTGAAGCAATAGCAGAGAAAACCCAGGACCACTTTTAAAGAGCACATCCAAGTATTCTATCTAAAATGACAGAGACTACCAAAACTAGTGACACCAGGCACTGTGGCATGACCACTCAGAGAAGCAGTAGGTACCTTCTGCTCTGTGGCCCAAGACTGGAACATTGAGATAGCTACAGGCAAGCTGGCTTGTTTGACAATAGAGGCAAAATCAAAGGGACCACATGGCTAAGAGACTGAGGACTAGAGAGACACTTGGCTATTACGTGGCTGAGGGGCTAGGAGCCAGCAATATTGGTGGCCAACAAACACATGAAGAAATGCTCATGATCATTAGTCATTATACAGTGCAAATCTAAACACTAATGAGGTATACTTTTACTCCCTATTAACAGCACAGACTACTCAAACAATAAATACTCTTAAGGGTGTAGAGAATTAGATTCTCAAGCACTGCTGGTAGTACTGTAAAGTGGTACAACCACTGTTGAAAATGGTATGGTATTTTCTTTAAACATTGAAACTAGCATACTATTTGATCCTGAGATTCCACTACCAATTACATATTCTAAAGGAAGAATAACTGGGACATTTACAATAGAGAATAGATGACATTTCATCTTTAACCTATGAGAACATCCTGGATGAATAGGTGCACAAATTATGGAACATGCACATAACTGAATATTAAGCAACATTTAAAAATAACAAGAAAAAACACCTCATAATGTAGATTAACCTAGAAGTTATTACATGGAGTGAAATGTGCCCATCATTGGAGTATAAACACTGAATGAGTTCATTATTATAAAAAGTCAAGGAAAGGATTAAATGCAGGAAAAAAGTTATTATGGGGGAAAAGAAGAAAAAAATCACCAAGACAATAGACATGCATTAATTTGGGTGAAGGGAAAGGCAACATAAAATAAGAGGGCGACTAACACAATCACTAAAGAAAAAGGAAGACTTTATGAGATGTGCAAGAGTTACAGACAATAAAGTAAATATGATTAAGTACACAATTCTACATCATCAGAAATTAAGTCTACAATTAAATATTTAGGGAAACAAGCAAGAAAAAAAGGTCCGAATAGGTGCAAAGGTGAAAAAATACATATGATGACCATATGTGTGTTTCTTAAACATATGTGCTGTCAAAATTTGTATTTGTAATAGCTCAAACAAGGGACAAATATTTGCAAACATCTTCATTAAAAACCAACACCTGAAGAAATAATTCACTGGGTGTAGAAACTTGGGAACCCAACCACAGGAGACATCAGGTCAATTGGCCTAACATAATTCAAAAGACAATGCAATACGTCCTATTTTGAGGAATAGAGATGGATCTAAGGTAAAACTATTGGTCTCTTCCCTTCCAGAGCAAAGACCAATGGAGAAAACCAAATGTGTATGGAAACAATGAGTTCAAAGCCATAAAGAATCACACGAATTTCAGTCTCTACCACCTTAAGATTAGAATAACTACATGGTGCCTGGTTATCAGTGCTGACCGCTCAGAAAGGGATTACATTAGAAGGCCCTCAATGTTGTTGTTAGATGCTATCAAGTTGCTCACTTCTAGTTACCCTATGTGCAACAGAATAAAACACTGCCCTGCCTGCACAAACCTCACAATTATCCTTACGCTTGAAGCCATGGTTAAAGCTACTGTGTCAATCCATCTTGTTGAGGGTTGTCTTCTTGACTGGACTCTCATGATAACATGTGCAAAGCACAGGAGTTGAAGGCTCACCAGTCCTCCTTCTAAGGAACACCCTGGCTACACTTCTCCCAAGGCATATTTCTTTGTTCTTTCAATCTACTTCACTAGCACCATAATGAAAATGCACTGATTTTTCACAGGTCTTCCTCATTCAATCTCCAACTTTCACATGCATATGAGACAATTGAAAATACCATGGATTGGGTCAGGCACACCTTAGTTTTCTAAGAAAATCTTTGCTTTTTATCACTTTAAAAAGGTTTTGTGCAGCAGATTTATTCAATAAAATGCATCCCTTAATCTCTGAACTGCTGTTTCCATAAGCATTAGTTGTAGAGCCAAGCAAGAAAAAAATCCTTGACAACATCAATCTTTTCACAGTTTATCATGATATTTGTAACCTATTGGGTCATTTGAGAGCATTTTTGTTCATTTTTAAACATTAATTTAAAGTACATATTGACAGCTACAATCCTTGGTCTTTTATCAACAAGTACTTCAAATCCTCCTCACTTTCAGCTAACAAGGCTGTGTCATCTACGCATGGAAAGCTGTTAAAAAAGCTTTCCTCAAACCTGTTACTATTTTGTTTTCATATGGCCCAGCTTCTCAGTATACAGATTGAATAAGTATGGTGAAAGGATACAAATTTTAGGGACAATTTCCTGATTATAAACCAGCTAGTATGTCCTTGTTGTGTTCATACAACTGCCTCCAGATCTATGTACAGGTTCCAAAGGAGCACAATCAGGTGCTCTAGAATTCCTATTTTTATCAAGGCTATCCATAGTTTTTTTTTTTAATCATTCATACAGCCAAATACCATTGCATAGTCAATAAAAACACAAATAAACATCTTTCTGATATTTTCTTTTTTCAGCCAAGATCTATCTGTTGCCAGCATGATATTCCTTGTACTACATCCTCTCCTGAATAGCCTTGATTATCTGATTGCTCTCTGTCAATGCACTGCTGCAACTATTGTTGGGTGATCATCCACAAAATTTTACTTGCATGAGATATCAATGATATTATTCTATAATTTGAGCATTCTGTTATGTCACCTTTCTTTGGAATAAGTACAAATATGAATTGTTACCTGTTGGCTGACCAGGGAGTTGTCTTCCAAATTTTGTGGCATAGACAAGTGAGTGTTTCCAGGGCTTCATCAGCTTGCTGAAGCATTTACATATTTCCATCAATTCTTGTATCATTTTTTGTTGGCTAAATCTTTTAGTATAACTTGAACTTCTTCCTTCAGTACCTTTAGTTCTTGATGAGGCGCTACCTTTTGAAATTGTTGAATATCAACTGGCTCTTTGTGGTATAGGCACTCATATTCTTTCTATCTTCTTTTGATGCTTCCTGCATTATTCAATATTTTGCCTGTAGCAACTCAGCCGCACAATATCTAATGCCAGTAAGTTCACTCGTTTCTCACTCACTGACACCAAGTGGATGCTAACTTATAGAGACACTGTAGGACAAAGAACTTTCCCTATGGTTTTCTGAGACTGAAACTCTTCAAAGGACTAGAAACCTTCATCTTTCTTTTTTGAGGACAGCTGGTGGTTTCCAAAAGCCTACCTTTTTTTTTTTATTTGCCAGTGGGATCTAGATGGGGTCTAAGAAACAGTTGTGTGAATGACAGGAAGAGATTAAGAGGCAGACAAAAGTTTTAGGATGCTCACCTCCTCCATGGTATCAGGAACCAGGCAGGTCTGAGTAGGAGAGAGAGTGTAAATGCATTCTTATACCAATTTATATAGTCTTGGGCATGCAAGCCACCCTAACTACAGGTAACTACATACATAACACAGGAGCTTAACCATAGAGATCTCTGAACTCAGAGGGGGAGTAACCTAACTTGTGAGCAGAGAGTATCTGTTTCCTGACCTGGGAGAACACTAGCAACATGTCTGCTCCTATAAATAAAGCTGCCAGCAGATAGCAATCATGTAAGAGCTAACTTTAGGGTAGCACTATTAGGGGAGGATATTGTGGGGATGATTTTTAATTATGAGACTGTTACTAGGACTCATCTCCAATTCATAAATATGAAGGCCGCCTTCCACCCAGAACCCTGGTCTTCCTGGCTTTTTAGTTATGAGAATAACTTCTCCATCCTCAGTTTCCCACCTTTCCAACTTTTATTTTATATAAAATTCAAAAGAGCCACCAAGGCTACATAATGTTTTTTTCATACTTCCTAGATTTCTATAGAAACAGCATGTCATCGCAAGGACAACAATTATGACTTTAAACAAGACAGTAAGGCTAGAACCTAAGCTATGCAAAATGCTATGAACCCAGGCACGTGGGTCAAGCCTCTCTAAGCCATCTACCAGTTGTTTATTTCAGAGTTAGGGGATGACCTTATCCCATTCTTAAATGTATAGGAAATTTCCTTTTTTAGCTGATTAGCATCGAAATAAAAGTTTCCTTAAACCCCTGCAAATGATTTCTAATTAAGCCAAATCATGTAAGGTTACATTATATGGATAAAGAGTAACACAAAAATCAGTAATATTCCAATCACATTTCAGTATCAATGATGCTGCAAATCCATGATTTGATCTAGCCACTACAGAATTTGTTGCAGCTTAGCCATTTTTCCTTCCAGTCTATCATCTACCTTTGCCTGAGTGGTCCAGAGTTGGTGTGAATCCGTCTGCCACTTTTGTACACAATGTTCATTTTGATCAAGTCAACACTCCTAATACTACTGCAGCAGTGGTGCCAATAGTTATAATTTCAATAACGGTTGCAATAATCATTCCCAACAATTGATGAGGTATTTTTAACATCTCCAACATGAACTGCAACATGAAGGAAATGTCCGGACTGCCTTGACATTGGCAGTTCATCTGCATTGAGACCCACACCCTTTAAGATGAGCACACTGTCTTTAAACAGAGCATGGTTAATGCAAGTATACAGTCTACAGTCAGAACAGGTGGCACTCGAAGCAATTTCATTTATCAAGATGTTGCCAACAGCAAATACATAGAGCAGCTTTACATTGGAAAGTATATTCTGTGTCTGGTTTTTTAAATAAGTATACGTGGAATCAGGTTGACTGGTACCTGTAAAGCTTCCTGTATATCCTGTGAAGGGTTTAGTGGAAAGAAGTATTCTCCATAGGTCCCACTGTTCATGTCCTGTTTCAGGTTTCTATAATCAGGGTAGAAGAGGTGCAAGACCTCCCTCATTCCATGCCACCAGTTGTGGCCCAGTGGTAGCAATACCATCCGAGGTTTTGTGCCATTTGCAAGTACTGACATAGTCACATGACGTAAATTTGGATGATTCAGAGCAATTGGTTAGAAATTTTCCATTGGACCCCAGTCAATGATAGTAGCAGTATCATTTCTTAATACTTTTCCATGTGGACCCGCGAACTTGAGTCATTTGAGTCTATTGGATTAGAAATGCCAGTAGCTTATGATCTTATAGGTTTCTATGTCTCTTATCATATTCTGTAAATGCTTCTCCCACTACCATGTAGAACCATGATCAGTGTTGTTAAATATTAGCCAGTTATTCCAACCTTTTGATTTAATGGCTAAACAGCTCGAGCTGGCACCCATCACAAAGGAAACACCTCAAAGCCAAAGGTAAAATTAAACCCCCCTACTTTCTTCCTCAGGGTACTTGGCTATCCCATTTCCCCAAGTCCCTGGAATCCATACAGAATTATTTACACATATGATAGGGCTTGTTTGGGTCGACTCTACAGGAGAGAATGGGGAACATAAATCCAATAAGCATGGTTAGCACCTACACCACTGGTGACAGATATGACTGCAACCATTAATAGAAACATACTTTCAGGGGTTATATGTCTGCCAGTATTTGCTAGTATTGTCTGTGCTTGGCGTTTCATCAGCTTAACTGGGAGCGGAGGACAAGGGTGACAGGGGGTTGGCGGGTGGAGGCTGATAGTTGGTGAGTGCCTAGCACCTTTTTCTTCACAGCAGGGTCTCTTTATTATGTGTAGGACTGCCATCTCCTTGATTGGAATGGATTGGGTCAAAAGGGCTAGGTAGATTCTTTCCCTTATCTTCCTGGACAGGCTATCAAAAGAGATAGCATCTTGGGTCTTAAAGGTGTGAAGGTAAACAAGTGCCCATCTAGTTCAGAAGCAACAAAGCCAATATGGAAGAAGAACACCAGCCTACGTGATCATGAGGTGCCAAAGGGATCAGTTATCAGGCATCAAAGAACAAAAAATCCTATCATTGTGTGCTCACCTCCCTGATATGTTCGCTGAAGACAAATGGGTGCATAAGCAAATGTGGCAAAGGAAGCTGTTGGTTCCCGGCTATCAAAAAATATATTGTCTGGGGTCTTACAGGCTTGAAGGTAAACAAGTGGCCATCTAGCTCAGAAGCAACAAAGCCCACATGGAAGAAGCACACCAGCCTGTAAAATCACGAAGTGTCAAAGGGATCAGGTATCGGGCATCATCAGAACAAAAAAATCTTACCATAGTGAATGAGGGATGGGCGGTGCGGAGTGGAGGCCCAAAGCCCATTTGTAGGTCACTGGACATCCCCTACAAAAGGGTCTCAGATAGGAGATGAGCCAGTCAAGGTGTGATTTAGCAATGATGAAACATACAACTTTCCTCTAGTTCCTAAATACTTCCTCCCCACCCACTGTCATGATCCCAATTCTACCTTACAAATCTGGCTAGACCAGCGGATGCACACTGGTACCGATTGGAACTAGAAACACAGGGAATCCAGGACAGATAATACCTTCAGGACCTGTGGTGAGAGTGGTGGTACTGGGAGAGTGGAAGAAGAGTGGGTTGGAAAGGGGTAACTGATTACAAGGGTCTACATGTGACCTCCTCCCTGTTGAATGGACAACAGAAAAGTGGGTAAAAGGAGACATCAGAAAGTGCAAGAAATAACAAAATAATAACATAAATTATCAAGGGTTCATGAGGGAAAGGGAGTGGGGAGAGAGGGGGGAAATGAGGAGCTGATGCCAGAGGCTTAAATGGAGAGCAAATGTTTTGAGAATGACAAGGGCAATGATTGTACAAATGTGCTTTACACAATTGATATATATATATATATATATATGGATTGTGATAAGAGTTGTATGAGCTCCTAATGAAATGATTTTAAAAATTCCAAACATCAATTGTATCAAACATATTTGTCCATCTGTTGCCATCATCATTTCTAAAACATTTTATACTTCAGCCCTTAGTATCAGCTCCTCTCTCCGCCCACTCCCTCATCTTTGACCTTTGTGAATCCTTCATCAATTATATCATTATTATTTAGCATGTTACACTGTCCTTTGTCTCCTGTCTGTTATTTGTCCCCCTTCGGGTTTAGGGGGTTGTATATCCAACCTTCTGATGGTTTCCACCCTTTCTCTCCATTTCCCTTTCCTAGCCATCCCCCCTATCCTCATGATATTGCTACTCCCACTACTGGTCCCGAGGGGGTTATCATTCCTGAATTCTATTTGTCGAGAGTTCTTATCTGTGTTCTCCAGTCTAGCAAGATTTTTAAGGTAGAACTGGGTCATGGTATTGGGGGGTGGGGGTGGGGAGCATTCAGGAGCTAGAGGAATGATGTGTGTTCTGTATGTGTTATACTGCACCTTGGCTGAATCATCCTGTCCTTATAACACTTTTGTTGGGTGGGGGGGGGGGATAATCCATTGGCTACATTTGGGTTTTGGGTCTCCACTGCAAACCCCTTTGTTCACATCAATATATGTAACTTGCTCTTAATCATGGAGTAGCTAAGATAAATGGAAGGAATGTCAAAGGATTGAACAGAAAATTTCAAGGGGCCTATTAGGAAAATAAAGTAAAATACTAGAGTCACTGTGCCAAACAGAACTAGTAAAATTCAACCATTTCCAGAGGTAGTATATAAGCAAGAACCAAGGTAATGAATAAAAGTTCAAGGTGCACTAAAAGCATTAGCCCTAAACAATTCCAGGAATTTATAGAATATCAATTGGAATGTTCCACTGGCTGATGAAGTACTGGAAGCCCTCCCTTGTCTGTGCTAGGAATTTTGGAATACAACTACTTGACCAACTGATTAGAAGAGATTCATATTCGTATCTATTCCAAAGGTAGGTGAACCAACATAATGCTAAAATTATAAAAACAACATCATTAATACCACAGACAAGTAAAGCTTGGCAGAAGATCATCCAACAATGGTGGCAGTAGTACATGGATAGGAAGTTGCAAGATTTAAAAGAGGATGTAGAATGATGTATATTGCTGATGTCAGAGGACCTTGACTGAAAGTAGAGAATACCAGAAATATATTTACTTGTGTCTTATTGACTACACTAATGAATTTAACTCTGTAGATCATAACAAATTATGGACAACTTTGAGAAGGAGAATCCCTGAACACCTAATTGTGATCACAGTAAACCTGTATATTGTGCAAACAGATCAAGGGAAAACTGCAAGGTTTAAAATCAGGAAAGGTGTGTGTCAGGGTTGCACCCACTCATCATCTTTATTCAATCTGAATGCTGAGCAAATAATCAAAGAAGATGCATTATATGAAGAAGAATGGGGCATCAGGATTGGAGGAGGACTTATTAGCAACCTGCAATACACAAATGACCCAACCTTGATTGTTAAGTAAAGAGGACTGGAAGCACTTGCTAATTAATGAAGGTCAAAGATGGAAGCTTATTCTATGGATTACTGCTAAATTTAAAGAAAACAAAAATCCTCACAACTAGACTAGTAGGAAATATCAAGACAAAGGGGGAAAAGATTGAAATTGTCAAGGATTTCATCTTTCTTGATTCCAAAGCTGATGAAAGCAAGTGAATATATAAAAAAATACATTGAACTAGGTAAATCTTCTGCACAGATTCTTTAAAGTCTTGGAAAGCAAGGATGCTACTTTGAGGACTAAATTGTGCTTCACCCAAGCCATGATATATTCAACTGCCTCCTATGCATGTGAAAGATTGCCTTTGAATAAGGAAGAGCAAAGGAAAATCTTTGCATTTGAATTATGGTGAAGAATATGGAAAGTAATGTGAGCTACCAGAAGAACATACAGATCTATCTTGGAGTTACAGGCAGAATGCTTCTTGGAGGCCATGTTGTGAGACTTTGTCTCACCTACTTTGGACATATCAGGAGACCAGTCCCTGGCAAAAGACAACATGCTTGGTAATATTGTGTAGCAATGAAAAAGATGAATACCGTCAACAAGATGAATGGACAGAGTGGTTGAATAATAGACTCCAACATACCAACAATTATGAGGATGGCACAGGACATGGCAGGATTTCATTCTGTTGTACATGGGTAGCTACGAGTCAGAATGTACTCAATAACACCTAACAACAATGGCAACAACATTCATGAACATGGGATATTCTTCCATTTATGTAGCGCTTTTTTTGTTTTCTAATTATAGGATTCTGTAGTTTTCTTTGTACAATTTTTTGTGTCTTTTGTCAGGTTTTTCCTAAGTATTTTATCAATCGGATGACTATTGTAAAAGGTTTATTTAATTTTAATAATATTATTTATTAATATACATATATTTAAATCATTTTATTGGTGCTCATACAACTCTTATCACAATCCATACATATGTCAATTGTGTAAAGCACACTTGTACATCCGTTGCCCTCATCATTCTCAAAATTCGCCTTCCGCTTCGGTTCCTGGAATCAGCTCCTCATTTTCCTTTTTCCCTCCCCCTCCCTCGCTGTTCCCCTCTCCCTCATGAACCCTTAAAATTTTATAAATTATTATTTTATCGTATCTTATACTACACGGTGTCTTCCTTCACCCACTTTTCTGATCCCCACCCCCCAAAGAGGAGGTAATATGTAGATCCCTGTGATTGGTTCTCCCTTTCTACCACCACTTCCCTCCCAGTATTGCCACTCTCACCCTTGGTCCTGAGGGGTTCATCTGCCCTAGATTACTGGTGTTTCCAGATCCTATCTGTACCGCTGTACATCCTCTGGTCTAATCAGGTGTGCAAGGTAGAATTGGGTTCATGGTAGTTGGGGGGAGGAAGCGTTTAAGAACCAGAGGAAGGTTGTGAGTTTCATTATTGCTACACTGAGCCCTGAGTGGCTCATATTCTCCCCACTATCCCTCTGCAAGGGATGTCCAGTTGTCTACAGATGGGCATTAGGTCCCCATCATGCGCTCCCTGATGATATGATTTCCCCACCCCCTCCTTTGGTTCTTGAAACCTGGTCCCCGTGGCCCTTCATGATCACGCATGTTGGTGTGCTGCTTCCATGTGGGCTTTGTTGCTTCTGGGCTACATGGCCGCTTGTTTACTTTCAAGCTTTTAAGTTCTGAGAAGCTATATCTCTCGATAACCAGGCACCATCATCACTCTTCACCACACTTACTTATGCACACGTTCGTCTTCAGCGTTTATGTGGGGAAGGTGATCACACAATCATTGATTTTGTTCTTTGGTGTCTGCTACCTGATCCCTTCAATACCTCATGTTCACATAGGCTTATGTGCTTCTTCTGTGTGGGCTTTGTTGCTTCTGAGCTAGATGGCAGTTTGCCTGCTTTAAAACCTTTAAGACCCCAGACACTATATCTTTTGATAGCCAGGTACCATCAGCTTTCTTCACCATGTTTGCTTATGCACATGTCTGTCTTCAGCTATCATGTCAGGAAGGTGGGTATCATGAAATGACCGTTTAGCTGAGCAAGGTACTCTTGTATTGAGGGAATGCACGTAAGGAGGCCCAATGTTTACCTGATACCCTATTATTAAACCTATATCTATTCCCCCATAATTATAAATATTTTATATGTATTTTATATGTAAATATTTATATATACATGTCTATATTTATGCTTTTATATATGCCATTTGCCTCCTACTCCTTTCCTCTAGTTCCTTACACGATCCTCCTGTCCTACTACCATGTTCAGCCTTCATTCTGGTTTCAGTAATTCCTCTCACTTACCTTGCCCTTGGTCACTCCCAACCAGTCCTCCCATTCCCTGCTTCCACTGGGTTTGAACCACTCATTGTTCCCTTGTCCCTGGGTTGGCCAACACCTCCTCACTTCCCCTACCTCCCATACTCTCATGTTCCTCTGGGACCGTTGGTGCCATTATTTTCTTCTCACATAGCTTATCCAGCCTATCTTATCTAGGTGGACCTGCAGATAGAGTAATATGTGCATAAAAATGCAAATGGCTTTGACAGCACCAAAGTGGCATATAAGAACATGGCATTGACAGCAGGAACACTGATAAGCTAACAAACAAAAAAGTCACTGACATACAAAATTTAAAAGAAGAGATAAAAAGGAAAAAAAAAAACAAAACAAAAAGACAGCAAAAAAACAAACAAAAAACCAACCAAAACACCTGTTAGTAGTTTGAGGTGTGTTTGTTGACCTTTAGGAGTGTTTTCCAGATGAGTCTGATGGGGTGCCACGTCATGTCCCCAAAGTTCATCCTTTACACTTCATTGGGACCTCCTTGCTCTGCTTCCCCTGCCACTCCATTGCATGCCCCCAGTATTTTGCCTCAGTGTGGTTGGGTCAGCTCAGTCGCATATCCCCCCTCTGTGTCTCAGGTGCTGCCCCATGTAAGGCCATGGATCAGTGCAGGATGTCGCATCTTGCCATGGGGCCTGCTGTGTGGTCCTGTCTGTACAATGGGCCCTTCGAGCTGGGCTATCGTCCTCTGAGCTTGGTGGACCCAGGTGTGCTCTGCTCCCTTCTTCCTCCTACCTTTGATTCAGCTTCCTTCTGGGTGTGGTGTTGTAGGTCAGTTTCTTTCCCACACCAGACAATCACTTTTCATTTTTTGTTGTACTCTTTTCGATGGTGGGAATTGGGCTAATTCTGGTTGGGGCCGGCATATGGTCCAGTCTCTTTGTAGATTCCTCCGCCCGTTACATTGCTCTCCTGGTTTGGCGTGTCATGGTGGGGCCCACATGCATGTTACAGTTCTGTGGGGACACAACCAATACTCTCCTCCTGGGTGGGTTAGGGCCCTGTTCCCCCCGTGCCATCCACTCGGTTTCTCCCCACCCCACTTCTCCCTCCAGCTGCTCCCCCTTCTCCTTCTTTATGTTGGGCTCTCATTTACCTCGTTAGGTGTGGACTGCCCTCCCTCCAACTATCCATGCTTCCACCAGTTTATTGCGAGATAGGTGTTTATTCTTCTATACCTGGCATGCTGATTGTACTTACCTCAGGGGACTCATGTTACACCTGTCCTTCTGAGTTTGGCTTACCTCGTTTAACATGATTCCTTCCAGCTCTTCTCATGAAATGACGTGTTTCATATGATCATCCATGCTTTTCAGTGTTACATAGTACTCTATTGTATGTATGTATGCACCAGAATTTACTAATCCACTCATCTATCGATGGAAACATAGGCTCTTTCCAAGTCTTTCTTATTGTGAATTGTGCCGCAATAAACATTGGAGCACAGATGACTGGTCGTGTTTATGCCCAGTGAAGGGATGGCTGGGTCATAAGGTAGATCAATTTCCATTTTCTTTAAGTATTGCCAGATTGCTTTCCACAGTGGCTGTACAAATCTACACGACCACAAGCAGTGGAGGAGGGTTCCTACTTTACCACAGCCCCTCCAACACTTGTTGCTCTCTGATTTGCTGATTTGGGAGAACATCAGGTGTGTTAGGTGGTATCTCATGGTTGTTTTGATTTGCATTTCTCTTATGGCTTATGAACTGGAACACTTTCTCATATGCTTATTGGCCATATGGATCTCTTCCCCAGTGAAAGTCCTTTTCAGTTCTTTTGCCAACTTCCTTAGGGATTAATTGTTTTCCTCTTTTTGAAGGTCATGTTGGTGTTGTGGATTTTAGTAATGAGCCCTTTGTGCAATGTGTCCTTACTAAAAATCTTTTCCCAGTCTGTGGGTTGTCTTGTCACCCACTTGGTGAAGTCTTTCTAGGTGCACAGGTGCTTTATTCTTAATAAATTCTATTTGTTGATTTACAGCTCACCTGTGTGTTTACCCTTCACTATTGCAGTGAGCCTTTCCCTGGGCCAGTGCTCTGAGATTAGTCCCAATTCCCTCCTTGATGGTCCTGATGCTTTGGGTTCAAGTTCTAGGTATGTGATCCACTTTGAGTTTATTCTTGTGCATGGGGTGAGGTAAACGTCTTTTTTCATCTTTCTACATGTGGATATCCATTGTTTCCAGCACCACTTGTTAAAAAGGGCACCAAGTTCCCATTTGATGGTTTTGGGACCCTTGTCAAAGATCAGTTATCTATATGCTGATGGTTTTATTCTTGGGCTTTCTATTATTTTCCAATGGTCTGAGTGTCTGTCATGTGCCAGTAACAAGCTGATTTGACCATTGTAGCTGTGTAATAGGCATAAAAATTGGGCAAGGCGGGTCCTCCAACTGTGTCCTTCTTGAGGAGTTCTCTGCTAATTCTGGTTTCTTCCCTCTCCGTGTGAAATTGGTGGTCAGTTTTTCCAATTCTTTGAAGAAGGTTGATGGTATTTGAATTGGTATAGCATTGAACTTGTAAAGCGCTTTAGGTAGGACAGTCATCTTTACTATGTTGAGCCTTCAAATCCATGAGCAGGGGATGTTCTTCCATTTTTGGAAGTCGCTTTTGGTTTCCTATTGTAGGGTTTTATAATTTTCCTTGTATAGGTCTTCACTATTTTTTGTTAAATATATTCCTAAGTATTTCAGTTTGTTCTATCTACTGTGAAGGATATTTCCTTCTTTATCCTCTCTTCCATGGTCCGATGTGTATAGAAAACCAACCGACTTCTGTTTATTGATCTTGTATCCTGCTACTCTTCCATATCCTTCTATGACTGTAAGTACTTCAGCTGTGGAGATTTGGGGGTTTTCAATGTACAGGACCATGTCGCCTGCAAATAGTCAATGTTTCACCTCCTCCTCTCCCTTTGGATCCCTTTGATGTCCTTCTGCTGCCTTATGTTGTTGGCCAGAACTTCCAAAACGATATTGAATGGAAGTGGGAACAGGGGCATCCTTGTCTTGTACCCTTTTTCAGTGGATTTTTTTTTTGTCTTTTCTCCATTGACTATGATGTTGGCCATTGGTCTTTCATACATAGGTTGTATCAGCTTGAGGAACTTACCTTCCAATCCTATCTTCATGAGTTTCTTGATTAGGAATGGGCGTTGTATATTATCAAATGCTTTTTCTGCATCTATAGATATTATCATAAGGTTTTTCTTCTTTTTCTTCTCAAAGTGATTTATAATAATGTTGAATTTTCAAATATTAAACCATCCCTGAATCCCTGGGATGAATCCTACCTGGTCATGGTTGATGATATGTTTTATATACTTCTGTATTCTACTGGCCAATACTTGTTAAATATTTTTGTATCTGCGATCATTAGAGATCTTGTCTGTAATTTTCTATACCTGTGGCGTCTTTACCCTGTTTGGGTATCAAAGTAATGCTGGCTTCGTAAAATGATTTTGGGACTTTGCCATCCTTTTCTATGTTATGGAATACTTTGTGGAGGATACCTGTCAACTATTCCCTGAATGCTTACTAGAATTCTGCTGTGAAACCATCTGACTCTGGGGCTTTTTTGTTGGTAAGTTTATGATGACCCACTCTATTTCTTATTTCGCTGGGGGTTTGTTGAGTTTCTTGACCTCTGTCTGAAATAATCTAGGGAAAGACTGTTTTTCCAAATATTTAGCCATATCATCCAGGTTTCTGAATTCATTAGAATACAGACCTTCATAATACTTTGTGCTTATCCTTTGCATCTCATTGGTGTCTGTTGTTATTGGCACTTGATCATCCCTCATCCTGGCTATTGATGTTTGCTCCTTTCCATCCTTGGAAAGCTTTGCTAGAGAACTGTCAATTTTGTTAATTCTTTCGTAGAACCAGGTTTTAGTTGCATTTATCTTTTGCATTGTTCTCTTGTCTTCCCAGTGGCTTAACTCCGCCCTGATTTTTATTATTTCTTTTCTCTTGCTATTGGAGGGGTTGGTCTGTTGACTTTGTTCTAGTTGTTGGAGGTTTTGTGTTAACATATCTGCCATATGCCTTTCTACTTTTTCCATATATGCATTTTCAGAGTCACATACGTTTTGAAACATTGTATTCTTGTACTTGTTAGTTTCTAGAAACTTCCTAATATCCTCTCTGATCTAGGCCCATACCCATTCATGTCACAGGAGATCGTTGTTCATTCTTTGATTGGTTGCCCTTACTTTTCTGGACATCCTCTTGTTAATCTCCAGCTTTATGGCATGGTGATCTGAGAAAGATGTCTGGATAATATCTATATGCTTGAATTTACTCAGTTTGGACTTGTGTCCAAGCATGTGGTCTATTCTTAAAAAAAAAAAAAAAAAAAGATCCATGTGGTTTGAAAAGAATGTGAAACCCTTTGTGTTTGGATGGAAAGCTCTATAGATGTCTTTCAGGCCCTGTTGCTTAATTACATTCTTTAGCTATATGGCATCTTTGCTGAGCTTCTTTCCCAGTAATCTGTCTTTCTCTGATAGGGGAGTGTTAAAATCACCTACTATGATTGTTGAGTCCGTGATTTTTCTTTTTCATCTTTTTAGTAGTTTGATGAATTTCACCGCACAATTATTAGGAGCGTAAATATTCAATATGCTAAGTGCTTCTTTGTTTACTGAACCTTTGAGCATTACGTACTGTCCCTCTTTGTCTCTATTTATGGTTCCGATCTTGAGGTCCATTTTGTTGGAGATTAAGATAACCACCCCTGCCTTTTTGGAGTAACAATTCAATTGGTAAACTTTTTGCCAATCCTTTGTTCTTAGCATATTCTTGTCTCTCTGCTTAAGATACGTCTCTTTCAGGCAACAGAGTGATTGATTATGTTTTTTGAGACAGTCCTCAAGCCTTGTTCTTTTAATGTATGAATTGAATCCATTGGGTCAGTTCTTATCACTATCTGTGGATTCATAATTATCATACCCTGTTTTGTGCCTTTACCTACCTCCCTTCATATCAGTGTGCTGTGTTTGAGTGGAGAGTTTCTATCTTGTCCTCTTTTCCATCTGAGACCTGTTGTCCTGGTAATTGTGGCTGGCATGTTGACTTCTAGATGGAGATGGGTTATATGGTGGTCTCTTGTTTGTTCTTGGTGGAGGTTTATCCTCTGGGCATAGTGAGTCCTCCAGTATCTTCTGCAGGCTCGGGTGTCTTGCAACATATTCTTTGAGTCTTTCCTTGTCCTGGAAGACCCTTATCTCACCATTTATCTTAATTGATAACTTGGCAGGGTACAGGATTCTGGGGGAGGCATTTTTTTTCTTTCAGCATTTGGAAGCTGTTGCTCCATTCTCTCCTCTTCCTGGTATCTGCTGATAGGTCTGAGCATATTCTTAGCTGCGCTCCTTTGTATGTGACTGTCCTCTTGTCTCTTGCTGCTTGTTAAATTTTCTCTTCTTCCTCTAAGTTAGATATTTTTACTATTATATGTCTTTCCGTGTTGTTCTTGGAATTTATTCTAGCTGGCGCCCTTTCTGCTTCCTGTATGAGTGCCTGGTTCTCCTTTGTTAGGGTAGGAAAGTTTTCTTCCAGAAAGTCCTTTGCTATCTTGGCTGTCAACTTGTGTGTTTTGTTGTCCTCCGGTAGGCCAATTATTTGAATATTATTCCTCTTCATTGCATCTGTCATTGTTCTTAGGCTATCCTCTGTTTCTTAGTTTTCCTATCTGACCGTCTTTCTCACTTGAGTAGGTCTGTTTGAATGTCCTTGAGATCACTGATAAGATTATCTGGCTCCTCAAACCTAGTAATAAATTCTGTGACATGTGTGCCTTCTGCTTCCTACCCTGATAGCTCCTTGCAGTTCCCTTTGTTGGGTGGATTTAATCCCCTCTTGTGAACTTCATCCTCTCTATTGTAGACTTCCCCTCCTCTATCATTGCATCCTTATTCTGGGTTGCTTCCATCAGCTCCTGTATTACTGAGAGCAGACTTCTGAAGATTTCCTTCTGTGGTTGATCTGTATCTGTTTCTTCTATGAGAAATGTTATCTCTGCTACTATGTTTCGTCTCTCTGGTTGTTTTTTTTTGGTAGGGAGTAATGTGGTCTGTTGATTTTTTCTCGACCCTTTCATAGGTCCCATGCTTCTGGGAGGCCAGGGGAACTTTATCTGTGTTACTGCTAAGGATTATTTCAGGTGACTGCCTATTACCTACTATAAGGATGGGTCAGACTGCTGTGTAGGCAGAGTTCCCAGAAGCTTTGTGACCCGTAGTGGTGAGATGTTTCATCAACTGGAGTGTGGGCTGGAGCCTCAGTGAGTGCCCCCAGGTTGCTTTGATTTGGTTTGTAAGGGTACCCTTAGTAAGAAAAAAGAAGAATTTAAAAATAATTTTAAACAAAATTTTGGGAGGAAAAAGAAAAAGATGGAGAGCGCGGAAGAAGGAGAAGCTATAACAGAGGAGAGAAAAGAAGTGATAATGGAACTGGAAGGAGAAGAAAAATGAAATAGAAGGAAACCTATAGAAAGGGGGCAAAAGAGAAGTACTAGCAATAATGAAAAAGGAAGAAGAAAGAAGAGTCAAAAGACAACAAAGAAAGTAAAGAGAAAAACTAGCATGAGATAAAAGATATATATGTATATATATGTATATATATATACATATATATATATATTTAAAATTTCCCCTTTTTCCCTCCAAGTTCTAATGATGCCTAATAGAAACTGGAGTTGTACTAGGCCTTGCTGCCACTGGACGTGGTGGTGATCTGGGCTCTGGAGCCGGCCTATGTGTGTGTGTGTGGGGGGATGCTCTTCAGATCAGCAAGCCCTCCAAGTTTCCTGCAGTCCTGTAGAGTTGAGCCTGTAGGCCGAGGCTACACAGGTGGGAACAGGCCCCCGGGGCAGGCCTCTGGCACCAGCTGGAAAATGCTGGGGCTGCAAGGGGTGCTGAGAGAGGCATAGGCCACAGTGCCTGCCTCCTATGCCCGCTGGGAAGGGCTGGGGCAGGCTTAGATGCTGGCGCTGGGCACTCCGCAGTGCACCCCAGCAGTGGGAACTGGGTGGGGCGCAAAGACGGCTCCGGCCGGGACGGGAAAGCCATCTCCTAGGCTTCCTAGCAGGCTGGGACTTTTATCTCATTAGCTGCCGGCCCTGTGAGTGGCGCAGGCTCTGCAGCAATGAGGTCTGAGCCGGATTGCACAGCAGCAGCTCTGGCGGGAAACAGCGGTTAATGGCGCTTGTCCTCTGCCTTGGAAGAAATGTGTCACGGCAGGCTCAGAGCTTGGAGTCGCCTGCACTGGAATGCCCACAGTGCACCAGGTAGGGCAATGCCGCTCCAGCAGGGGTGCAAAGCTCCATTGCTCATGCTCCCAGTAGGCAGGACCACTCACTGTTGCACCCTGGGCTGTCTGTGTTGGAAGGGTCACCCGCGACAGGCAGGTCTAGTGCTCCAGGCTCCAGGCATAGGTCTCCGTGGCGGTGCAGGCCAGCCTGAAGTGGCTCAGGTGGCGGAAATATAGTGTCGGGGGTTGAAGCAGGATGGGGCTCTGGCTGCAGGCCGAACCGGCGGGAAGTGCTCAGCACAGGTTCCTGGGCCGGGAGTGGAGCAGGTGCTAAGCTGACGGGGGTGGGTGGCCAGGCAAACGGGGTGCCGGTGGAGTGGTCCCAGGCAGGAATGGGAGTGGTTGGTCCCCGGTGGGTCTAACTCAGGAAGCCCCCGGTGTCTGCAGGTCAGTTACCCAGGCCTTGGATGAATGGAGGGAGGGACGCGGGCCCAAGGGTAGATCGCTGCCACATGGGGAGAGGGGAATCATGGGAAAGGGAAGCTTCTCTCTTAGTGGGGTCCCACAAGTGGGCCACTGCTGTAGGGGGTCCCGCACCACTGCACTTGTCTCAGCAGGGCAGGCATGCGAATCTGGGCTTGGGGTCCCGGTCTGGGGATGGTGTGGGGCTATAGCTATTTGCTGCGGCGATGGCAGCAGCCTAGTGACAAGAGATGCCCCATGAATCAGGTCCTGTATCTCAGAGCCCTCTGCTCAGAACAAAAGCGTGGGGGTGGGGTTGGGGTGCTGTCCCAGGGGGATATTTCACTCACTAGACACCTACCACTCAGCTACCTGGACACCAAACCCACTTTGCTCTAAAGAACTCTCAGACTATGCGAGTCCCCTGGTCCATCATCTTCCCTGCATTCTTAATAATAATAAATGGTTTTCTTTATTCCATTTTCAGAGCTCTATTTGTTGATATTCAGAAATCCAATTGATTTTGGCTTATATTAATCTATTTTGCCAGTTTACTAGATTGTTAGTACAACCTTTATGTAATCTTTTGGGATATATATATACATACACACACACATATGATCTGCAAATAGGGAATTTTGCCTCGTCTTTGACTAATTGCATTCCCTGGTCATTTTGTCATCCAAACAGTTCTAAGCCTAAGACTTCCAGCATGATGTTGCAATAGGGACCATCTTTGTCTGATTCCCGTTTTCTGAGAAAATGCTTCTGATTTCCATCCTTTCAGCTTGATGTTGGCCATTGACGTTTAGAATATGGCTTTTATTTATGTTGCAGATTTTTCCTTCTATTCCTATTTTGCTGAGTGGTTTTAAATCAGAAATGGGTGATGGATATTGTCAAATGCTTTTTCTGCAACCTCTAATTAGATCATGTGGTTTTATTTTAAGTGGTAGGTTGCAATGAGTTTTTCAAATATTGAACAAGCCTTGGATTCCTGGTCTGAATTCCACTTTATCACGATGAACCTATTTTTTGATATTGTTGGATTCTAATGGTAAGAATTTTGTTGAGAATTTTTGCATCTTTGTTCACAAAGTATTGCTTCATAGTTTTCTGTCATTGCTTGCTTGTAGTATTCAGGCTATACTTACTTTATAGAATGAGTTGCTGTTCCTTTTTATATTCTGGAATAGTCTTTGTAGAATTGGTAACAGCTATTCCTTGAATACTTGATGGAAATCCCATGGAAGCTATCTTGTCCTGGCATTAATTTTTGAATCTTTCTTCATGACCTTCTATAATTCTCCTTTTTTGATGGCTCTGCTCATATTTTCTACATCCAAGTGCTTTCATTTATGTTGTTACCCTGTT
This sequence comes from Tenrec ecaudatus, assembly GCF_050624435.1. Lineage (NCBI taxonomy): Eukaryota > Metazoa > Chordata > Mammalia > Afrosoricida > Tenrecidae > Tenrec > Tenrec ecaudatus. Next base: position 143,096 of record NW_027458021.1, on the reverse strand, counting down.
CTGGATATTGGAAGTCTTGGGTTAAGTTATTCATTTTGGTTTCTCCTTTCTTGCTATCTGCATTAATTGCTATAAATTGTCCTCTGATAACTGATATTACTGTGTATCAAAAGCTTTGTTATGATGGTATTGTTCTGACTTGTGTCAAAAAATTCCTGAATTCCATCCCTTATTTGATTTGTTACCCAGTGAGTTTTTAAGTAGTATGTTATTCAGTCTCTATATGCTTGTATTTTTATTCCTGTTCTTTCTATTATTGATTTTCAGTTTTATAGAATTGTGATCAAATGGATTGTAAGATCTCAATGTTTTAAAATTTGTTGACACTTGCTTTGTGGCCGTACATGAGTTGTATTCTGGGTATGCCCCAATGTGTTAGAGAAGAGAGTATACTGTTATTGGGTTGAGAGCTCTATATAAGTCTAGGAGATTGAACTGGTTGATTGTGTTGTTTAGCTATTCTGATTCTTTATTAAGTTTATTTCCTGATTATCTATCTTTTAGTATGGTATGTTGTAGTTTCCAATTATATATCTTTGCTATGTTTTCAAATTTTTGAGAATTGTATTAATGAATTTTGAGAGCCTTTCATTAGATACACATATTATTATAAAGGTTATATATTCCTGATGTATTTTTCCTTTATCCATTATGTAGTGCCCATTCTTGTCTTTTATTGTTATTCACCTTTAAATATGTTTTCTACTCTTACCTTGTTATGGCTGCTATTGGCTGAGTAGATTTTTTTTCTCCTAGCTTTGGATTCTTACTCTATTTTTGTTACTCCGTTTAAGTTTTGTCTGTTATAGGCAGAATTAAGAAGGATCTGTTTTTATAATCCATTCTGCTCCTCTCAGTCTTTTCATTGCTGCATTTAATCCATTACATTAGTGTCACTATTGATATATTTGTATTTTTTGCTGTGATTTTGGTGCATTTGGTTTCATTTACTTTTTTGTGGTTTTATTTGTGCCTTTGTTCCCCTCTATTCTGTGTTATTTTGAGTACCACTTTAATTATATTACTTTATGGGTGGTGGTTTCTGTGAAATGCTCACAGGGTTGTCCTCTTTGTTATTAGTTATCTAGCTAATATTTTTTGTAAAAAGTTCTTTGTTTTCATTCATTTCTATGTCTTGGAATATATTTCTTCCTCATGATTTTTCTGTGTATAGGTTTCTTGGGTGACGGGTTTTTGGTTGCTGTTATTTGTTTTGTTGTTATTGCTCAGAATTCTTATGTCACTCCATGTCATCTTGCCCACATAGTTTGTGCTGAAAAGTCTTAGCTTAGTCTTATTGGTGTATCTTTTGTTTTTTGTTTGTTTGTTTGTTTATAGCTTCCCTCGGGATTCTCTCCTTTCCCTTGAAATTGGGAGTGTGACTATTACATATCATGCTATTTTTCCTTGGGGGTCTATCTTATTTGGTGTTCTCTCGCCTTCTTGAACAGTTATTTTGTTCTCCTTTGAGATGTTATGGAAAGCAAAAGACAAGGAGTAAAAGAGGGGCAAGAAATTTGCATTATAGAGAAGAAGAGAAAACAGAGACAAAAAACAGGGAGTGGTTTGCTTGTGGGTGTTGTAACTCTGTTGCTATGGCAACAAGAGTGTATTCCTCTCTACAAGGAGGAAAATGGGAAAAGAAAGTATGTTCAAAACCAAAAGCCTATCTGTTTTTGCCTGGGAGAAATGCATATTCTCAGGATGGTGGGATCTTACTAGAAAAGGAAGTGAGAGGCTACTAGTATAAAAAATCATAGAAGTATAAATACTAAATAAATAAAGTTGTGTTAGGTCATGTTGACTAGGGAAATAAATCCAGTGACACTCATATATTTATAAGAGTTTCATATCAAGAAGTAATTATATATAAAGAAATCATCCAAGCCCATTTCAACTCAAATCCATAAGGCTAATACTGGTCCATAAGTTCCTCTTAAGACTCTCTTAGCCACATGCAGTGCTGCAGAATTCAGGAAGATCACAGGTCACTGGGTATACAGTTGTGGGGATTCAAGGTATGTGGAAACATGGCAGTGCACTGGCAACTCTGAGTGGCCAACAGGGTCCCAGAAAGCAGGAGGCAGAGTCGCAGAGTGAGTAGGGGGTTCCCAGTATCCTTTTTATGAGAAGGCCACACTTTGAACTATGTAACACAAAGCTATGATCTGATATACAGTTTGACTCCATCCTTTGCCAGAAGTACCCAGTTCACATAAAATCATCTAACTATTACGAGTACAACTACCAGTAAGAAACAAAATTGCCCTGTGGGCCAGGATTTCTGCTCCTTTGGTTGTATTGTATGGGCCTGTGTGCACATGGGGGAATGGCACTAGAGAAGGAGACAGAAAACAAGGAGAAAGAATAAAATGGCAAAAAAGTGTAGTTAGCTACTGAGAATAACTGCGCCAAGATACTAACGAGGTCTGCTATCCAAGGAGGTCCCCCAGAAGAAGCGAGGTAAGAGGTTTGGTTAGCTGATTTGCTTCAGCGTCCAGGATAAATCGACTATTCAAGAGAAGAGTAGGCCTCACAGAAACACTTCCTGCCACTTCTGATCAATGGTAAATGGGAGTCTGTCAACATGCATTGCTACTCTGCAAATTTAGGAAACATTTGTCTACATAGCTTTTAAGTTGATATTTTTTTACGCAGGAAATCAATGATTGGCCAAGGTTATCTGTTGGAATATTTTTATATGCCTGAATTAAAATGCAATACCCAAATGAATTTCTACAACACTTCTCTCTTTTCAATAAAGCTCTGCCAAATGAGGGGACATATTAATTAATTTGCTTGCTTCTTTTAAATTGTATTTATTTAATTTTACGATATGGTTTTGCTTCTATTTCTTTTTAAAAACAGTTCTATAGGCACATAATCTACATATGAATTTCAGTAGTTTAATTACATAAAAAAATTACCACAATAAATTCTAGAACATTTTCTTCTTTCTTGTACTCATTGTAATTAACAAAAACAACACCCTGAAACAACTGTAAGATTTGACAAAAGGAGATCAAATGGTAATATGTTATATTTTAGCTTGACTAAATATACAATAATCCACTTTAAAATGCTCTCTGTCTGATAATAAAGTTATTCAAGTCCCTCAACAATATTCAGAACAGATTATTAGAAGCTTGATTTATGCATATACCCTGAAAATGGATTTTGTGCTCCCACTGTCATCCATAGAATTTTGCAAACTAGGTGATCTTAATTCAAGCTCTGATCCCTCCTTCATGTTTGGATTATATTATTTAAAAACTTTAGATAACACAGGATTTAGATCACACATGTTTCTTCCATGTGGACTTAGTTGATGCCTCATTTAGATGACTGCTTAGATGCCTTTAAGACCTCAGACATTTTTCTTTCTGATAGCCCAGTATAATCTAGTTTCTTCACCACACTTTGCTATAGTATCCATAACTTCACGAAGGTGAGCATCAAACAGGGCCATGTCATAAAAACAAATTATTCTTAGATTGGGGCTAGGATTAAATTTGAGGGAACAAATTCATATATATATATCACTTGAGATACATCATTGTAATTTTATGTTAGAGAATATTATCAACCATCTCCCTGTGGCTTCTTCTCACCAGAGCTACCAGTGAGTTTGAGGCAAAGCTCAGTTCACTTAGAGGGGTTTCGCATCAAATCCTTCTGGTGGGGCCTCTGAAGGATGTTGTGTACCTGCTTCTTGAGCTACATGTGAACAACTGCACAAGCTACAAAGCACCCTATATCAAGACATAATGAAGTGGCATGAACTTTGGGGATATCTTGGTACATGTTATCTGAAGAAAATCTAACACTAGGCAGAATATTCAAGTGATTTTCAAGCAAGAACAAACCAAACCAATAATTTTGCCCATTATATGAGCAGAAACATAAGCCTGGGTTATCTACAAAATAAGGGTACTAGATTATGGTTTCATAGCCGAGCATGGTCCAAAAAGTTTACTTTATTTTCTAATTATTAATTATTCAAATTATTTTATACTCTCTAGGTCATAGCTAGAATGATTGCAAGATGAATGACCTGAGTTAGAAGTGAGATATGACTAGTGTAGGAACTTCACTGTAGATAGAAACATTCAAGCTATAGGGTATAATGCTGGACTGAGTTGGAATTCTGAACAGGAAGAGAATGAAGGCTCAAAAGTCTGTCCTATAAGAATGTTTGACGAGGTGTTGTGCTGAGCTAACCAGTTACCCAATACAATGTGTCTTTTTATCTCTTGAATGCTGCTGCCATTAACTTTGATTGTGGAAACAAATAAGAGAAAATCATTGACAACTTCAGTCTTTTCTCAATTTACCATGATGTACCTACTGGTCCATGTGAGGATCTGGGGTTTCTTTACATTGAGTTCTAATCCATACTGAAGGCTATAGCCTGTGATCTTCAGTAAAGGCTTCAAGTCCTCACTTTCACCAAGAAAAATGTGTCATCTATATAGCATAGGTTGTTATTGAGCCTTCCTCTAATCTTGATGCTGAACTCTTCATCATATAATCCATATGCTATGATTATTTACTCCACAAAACTTGCTACCATTCATGAAATATAAACATTTAATTAAACACTTATCATCATTACTACTACCAGAATCACCCTTATTATTGCCATTACATATTTCATTTATTAAAAACTATTACTTCAAGAAGGTCATTGGTAATGTAGAGAGAAAACATGCAGCTGCAAAAGACTTATATATTTAAAGAATCCAGAATAAACTTAATATGCATAGCCTTTTCTTTAAACCATTAACTTCAACAAATGAGTCACAAAGAATCTATGTAAAAATAGCAGATGAAACTCAGAGAGTTATAGAACAATGGCCTGTGAAAGATGTCTGTGGCCTAATCCCCCGAAAATTTAATTATAATCCTTAAACCAAACTTTTTCACTGCCATTGGAGTCAATGCTAACTTATTTCAATCTCCTGTGGGTTTCTGAGACTGTAACTGTTTATGAGAGTAGAAAACCCAGTCTTTCTCCAGAGGAGATGCTGCTAGTTTCAAACTGCCAACCAAGTGGAACACATCTCAACATATAACCACACCACGAGGGTTCCTATAGTCCTTAAAAGAAGAAGAAAGAGGTAAGAAAAGAAGAATGCAGAAAAAAGAAGAAATTAAATAGTAAAACAGTACATTTGACACTATTGTTAGAAAAGCAATATAGATGGTATGTTAGGCTGGGTTGACTAGAGAAACAAATTCATAGACACTCATATGTGTACAAGAAAAACCTTCATTTATAGAGTAATTGTATATTAAGAAAACACACCAGCCAAGTCCAGATCAAGTCCACAAGTCTGGGATTAGCCCATATGTCTGATAACCAGTCTTTAAATTCCTTTTCAGGCTCATGCAACAATGCAATGATGCTGAATGCAGGAAGATCACAGGCCAGTGGGTGGAAAGCCTTCTGGATCCAGTGTCAGTAAAGCATCTCAGTGCTAGTGTGGTTCCTCCAGTTTCAGGGCTCTGGTTCCATCAGCTCAGCTCCATATGGCTTGTCAACAGGAATGTGTAGCAGAGAGAGTGTGGCTGGCCTCCAGTGAGCTAATTATCTCTGTCATGCTTCCATATGATGTCATCAAGCTGTGGCCTGATTAACAGGCTAGACTCCATTCCCTCCTCAAGTAGACAGATTACATAACTGCCACAAATGGAGAAAGGTGGGGAGGGGTAACCATGGAAGGAATTACTGGTACAGATAGAAGTGAAGAACAGAGAAGGCATATTTCCTTTATCAATATATTTTTAAAAAGAAGGAATTCTCTACACAGAGAAGCAAGGATTGTACTGAGAAGTGAATGCAAAATACAGCCATGTGGGGCCTGGGCGTGCACAACATCTGTAAAAGGAAATTATAAAGTAAATGTATGCCAATAGCAGAAGGTCAGCCATCAGCAGTATAAAAATCTGATTTTCCATCCAGCTGGGCTCTCAGGTTAACTGGATGCCCATTTGCACAATCTTGTTGGACATAATCCTTAAATAAACTAATTCACTCCATATGAAATGTATGCCTATCTCTTGTTGGAACACTTTCTTGCGAGCATGACAAAAACCAAGAAATGAGCAACCTGAAGCCTCCGGTCCTTTCTTGTAACACGCCATATCTATAGTTACATTACATGTAAATAATCTCAATCTCTAACTAGATGGAAGATATTGTTAAACCAAGTTAGTAAAAAAATAATATATCTGTAATACATTGGTGAGCAGTCAAAGCAAAATTGGAGATAGTACAATGACAAACGATTTCGAGAAGCATCACTTCATTAATATAGATAACTATTACATTAGTTTAATTTTTAAAATGCATACACAGTGGTGGAGATTGGAGGGAAGAGTATTTGAGGGATGATGTGGGGATAAAACTATACCATCCAGTTGAGAAAATTACATAAACTTCTTGATGTTTTCTCTAATGTAACCTTTATAAGGTTAGAATTGACTTCAAGTTACCTTTAAATACTTAATGAAATTTATAATTAAATAAATTGTGAATTATATATACTTTCTTTGAAACATTCATAATTTCAACTAACAGTACCAAGTGAAGAAATAGTTGCCATAATTTTTTACTATTTGCTAAATTTAGTGTTTTTAATAGAAGCATAATTAACATTATGCCAAACTCTGTCTTATTTGACGGTCAATGGAAACTTTTTCCCCCTAAAGACTTCAAATATGAAACCTGAGGCTAAAGAGATTAAATATATCATTCACATATTGGTAATGTAGTTTAAATAATGTTTTATATTCATTTTATATTTCCATTACACTTTCAAATTGTAATGGAAAATAATTCTCCCAAAAAAACTAATAAAAATTTCAGGAACTTTTCAGTTTTCCTTATTTTAATTAGCTAAGCATTGTAGATTTTCTTTTCTTGTTATTACTTTTTAGACTAAAAAGTACTCATCTCTTCAATCTACCAGGTATTTAAATTTTAAAGTAATTGATTTGTGGAAGACTGTAGTTTGAGTCAGAATTGACTCAATGGTAGTTAGTTAGCAGCTTATATTAGGAATTCTACCTTATTTTGAATCTTGGCACACATTCACACACCATTTGAATTCATTTTGACTATTAAACAGCAAGATGGTGGCTTAATCCTTAACCACAGTGGGTTTGAAAGAAGATTGCAACTCCAGACAGCCTAGGAAAGAGCAGTCCTCCCCTCAGAGAATGTGTCTAGGATGTCCTTAATCATTTACAGATCACCTAGAAGTTGAGATACCAGGCTGAAAGGTCATGAATTATACCCCAACCATCAAATATCCAGGTGGTTACAGAGCCTCAGAACTAATCATTAAACTTTTCTAATCTACAATTGTGTATTTATCCCAATTATCATCTGCCCCCCATTTTGGTAGTCTCACCTCTGACACTGATGAATTGATTTGTGGCCAATCATGATTTTGGGATTCTTTCCTTTGTTTCCTGTCATCTACAACTAGCCACACCCTGGACCCTAGAGGCCCATCAAATAAAACATGGAGTTGCCAACCACCAACCACTGCACAGGAGAAATATCAGCTTGTTTACTTCTGGAAAGATTTACAATCTCAGAAACTCTAAGTAGCAGTTCTACTCTGTCCTATAGGGTTACTATGTGTAGAATTGACTGCCTGGCAGTGAGTATGTATATTCTTATTAAGCATATGAACCATACGTTGGACAGGGGGAGATATGACAAAATAATAATTTATAAATTATCAAAGGTTCATGAGGGAGGGGAGAGCGAGGAGGAAGGAGAAAAAATAAGGACCTGATGGCACAGCTTATTTAGGGTTAGGGTTAGGGGTTAGGTTTTCCGATTAGGGTTAGATTTAGGTTTAGGGTTATGGTTGGGTGTTAGTTTTAGGGTTAGAACTAAGGTTAGGGTTAGGTTTAGGGTTATACCTAGGTTTAGGGTTAGGGTTAGTGTTAGGGTTAGGTTTAGGGTTAGACCAAGAGTTTAGGTTAGACCTAGGGTTAGGGTTAGGGTTAGGGTTAGGGTTAGGGTTAGGGTGAGGGTGAGGGTTGGGGTTAATGTTAGGCTTAGGGGTAGGTTTAGGGTTAGGGTTAGACCTAGGGTTAAGTTTAGGATTATGATTACACGTAGGGTTAGGGTTAGAGTTAAACCTAGGATTAGTGTTAGTGTTAGAACTAGGGTTAGGGTTAGGGTTAGGTTAGGGTTAGGCTTAGGGTTAGGGTTAGACCTAGGGTTAGGGTTATGGTTATGGTTAGGGTTAGTCCTAGGCTTGGGGTTAGGGTTAGGGTTAGACCTAGGGTTAGGGTTAGGGTAAGTGTTAGGGTTGGGTTAGACCTATGGTTAGGGTTAGGGTTAGATTTAGCCTTAGGCTTAGGGTTAGGCTTACGGTTTGGGTTAGGTTTAGGGTTTGACCTAGGGGTAGGGTTAGGGTGAGGATTGGGTTAGGGTTAGGTTTAGCATTAAGATTAGGGTTAGGGTTAGACCTAGGGTTTGGTTTAGGGATAGGGTTAGGGTTAGGGTTAGGGTTAGAACTAGGGATAGGATTAGGGTTGGGGTTACAGTTAAGTTTAGACCTAGGGTTAGGGTTAGTGTTAGGGTTAAGGTTGGTTTAAACCTAGGGTTAGGGTTAGACATAGGGTTCGTGTTAGGGTTAGTGTTAGGGTGAGGGTGAGGGTGAGGAATAGGGTTAGGGTTATGGGTAGGGTGAGGATTAGGGTTAGGGTAGACCTAGTGATAGGGTTAGGATTACTGTTCGGTTTACGGTTAGTGTTAGGGTTAAACCTAGGATTAGGGTTAGGGTTAGACCTAGGGTTAAGGTTAGGGTTAGACCTAGGGTTAAGATTAGGGTTAGTGTTAGGTTTAGGGTTAGGATTAGACCTAGGTTTAGGGTTCAAATTAGGGGTAGGTTTTGGGTTAGGGTTAGTCCTTATCTTAGTGTTAGGGTTAGGGTTATGGTTAGGGTTAGGTTTACACCTAGGGTTAGGGTTAGGGTTAGTGTTTGGGTTAGGGTTAGGGTTAGACCTACGGTTAGGTTTTGAGTTAGGCTTAGGGTGAGGTTTAGGGTTAGACCTAGGGTTAGAGTTAGGGTTAGCATTAGGGTTAGGTTTAGGGTTAGTGTTAGGGGTAGACCAAGGTTTAGGGTTAGACCTAGGTTTTGGTTTAGGGTTATTGTTAGGGTTAGGGTTAGACCTAGGGATAGGGTTAGGGATAGACATAGGGTTAGGTTTAGGGATAGAGTTACAGTTAGGTTTAGGGTTAGGGTTAGACCTAGGGTTAGGGTTAGACCAAGGGTTAGGGTTGGGGTTAGGGTTAGGGTTAGGGTTAGAGCTAGGGTAGGTTTAGTCGTAGGGCTAGGAATAGGGTTAGGGATAGGTTTAGAGTTTGGGTTAGGGTTAGGGATAGGTTTAGGATTAGGGTTAGACCTAGGGCTAGGGTTACGGTTAGCGTTAGGGTTAGGGTTACGGTTAGGTTTACGATTAGGGTTATGTTTAGGTTTAGGGTTAGGTTTAGGGTTAGGGTTAGCGTTAGATCTAGGTTTAGGGTTAGGGTTAGGTTTATGGTTAAACCGAGGATTAGGGTTAGGGTTAGACCTAGGTTTAGCTTTTGTGTTAGGGCTAAGGTTAGACCAAGGGTTAGGGTTAGACCTAGGTTTAAGTTTAGGGTTAATATTAGACCAAGTGTTAGGTTTAGGATTAGACCTAGGGTTAAGGTTACACCTCGGGTTAAGTTTAGGGTTAGGGTTAGACTTAGTGTTAGGGTTAGGATTAGTCCTAGGGTTAGACTTAGGGTGAAGGTTAGGGTTAGGGTTAGACCTACTGTTCGGTTTAGGCTTAGGGTTAGTTTTAGTGTTAGTGTTAGGGTTAGGTTTAGTGTTAGACCTAGTGTTAGGGTTAAGGTTAAGTTTAGGGTTTGGTTTAGTCCTAGGGTTAGGGTTAGACCTAGGGTTAGGTTTAGGGTTAGTGTTAATGTGAGGGTTATTTTTGGGGTTAGGTATAGGGTTAGTGGTTTGGTTAGGTTTAGGGTTTGACTTAGGGTTAGGTTTAGGGTTAGACCTAAGGTTAGGATTAGGGTTCGGGTTACGGTTACAGTTAGGGTTTGGTTTAGTCCTAGGGTTAGGGTTAGTGTTAAGGTTAGGGTTAGGGTTAGACGTAGGGTTAGGTTTAGATCTAGGGTTAGTGTTAGGTTTAGTGTTAGGGTGAGGGTGAGGGTGAAGGATAGGGTTAGGGTTAGGGTTAGACCTAGTGTTCGGTTAGGATTAGTCCTAGGGTTAGGGTTAGACTTTGGGTTAAGGTTAGGGTTAGGGTTAGACCTAGGGTTAGGATTAGGTTTAAGGTTAGACCTAGGTTTAGTGTTAGAGTTAGGCTTAGGGTTAGGGTTAGAACTAGGGTTAGGTTTAGACTTAGGTTTAGGGTTGGGGTTTAGGGTGAGGGTTAGGGTTAGAATTAGTCCTGGTGGTAAGGTTAGGGTTAGGGTAAGATTTAGGGTTAGACCTACTGTTTGGTTTAGGCTTAGGTTTAGTGTTAGTGTTAGTATTAGTGTTAGGGTTAGGTTTAGTGTTAGACCTAGTGTTAGGGTTAAGGTTAAGTTTAGGGTTTGGTTTAGTCCCGGGGTTAGGGTTAGTGTTAAGATTAGGCTTAGGGTTAGACGTAGGGTTAGGTTTAGACCTAGGGTTAGTGTTAGGTTTAGTGTTAGGGTGAGGGTGAAGGTGAAGGATAGGGTTAGGGTTAGGGTTAGACCTAGTGTTAGGGTTAGGATTAGTCCTAGGGTTAGGGTTAGACTTAGGGTTAAGGTTAGGGTTAGGGTTAGACCTAGGGTTGGGATTAGGTTTAGGGTTAGACCTAGGTTTAGGGTTAGCATTAGGCTTAGGGTTAGGGTTAGACCTAGGGTTAGGGTTAGACTTAGGTTTAGGGATGGTGTTAGGGTGAGGGTTAGGGTTAGGGTTAGGGTTAGAGTTAGTCCTAGTGGTAAGGTTAGGGTTAGGGTAAGGTTTAGGGTTAGACCTACTGTTCGGTTTAGACTTAGGGTTAGTGTTAGTGTTAGTATTAGTGTTAGGGTTAGGTTAAGTGTTAGACCTAGTGTTAGAGTTAAGGTTAAGTTTTGGGTTAGGTTTAGTCCTAGGGTTAGGGTTAGTGTTAAGGTTAGGGTTAGGGTTAGACGTAGGGTTAGGTTTAGACCTAGGGTTAGTGTTAGGTTTAGTGTTAGGGTGAGGGTGAGGGTGAAGGATAGGGTTAGGGTTAGGGTTAGACCTAGGGTTAGGTTTAGACTTAGGTTTAGGGTTGGGGTTTAGGGTGAGGGTTAGGGTTAGAATTAGTCCTGGTGGTAAGGTTAGGGTTAGGGTAAGGTTTAGGGTTAGACCTACTGTTCGGTTAAGGCTTAGGTTTCGTTTTAGTGTTAGTATTCGTGTTATGGTTAGGTTTAGTGTTAGACCTAGTGTTAGGGTTAAGGTTAAGGTTAGGGTTTGGTTTAGTCCCGGGGTTAGGGTTAGTGTTAAGGTTAGGGTTAGGGTTAGACATAGGATTAGGGTTAGACCTAGGGTTAGGGTTGGGGTTTAGGGTGAGGGTTAGGGTTAGTGTTAGGGTTAGGGTTAGGGTTAGGGTTAGGTTTAGGCTTAGGGTTAGGGTTAGACCTAGGGCTAGGTTTAGGGTTAGCGTTAGTGTTAGGGTTAGTTTACGATATGGTTAAGATTAAGTTTAGTGTTAGAGTTAGGGTTATGGTTAAGGTTAGACCTAGGATTAGGGTTAGGGTTAGATCTAGGGTTAGACCTAAGATTAGGGTTAGGGTTAGGGTTAAGGTTAGACCTAGGGTTAGGGATAGACCTAGGTTTAGGTTTAGGTTTAGACCTAGTGTTAGGGTTAGGATTAGTCCTAGGGTTAGGGTTAGACTTAGGGTTAAGATTATGGTTAGGGTTAGACCTAGGGTTAGGATTAGGTTTAGGGTTAGACCTAGGTTTAGGGTTAGCGTTAGGCTTAGGGTTAGACCTAGGGTTAAGGTTAGACTTAGGTTTAGGGTTGGGGTTAGGATGAGGGTTAGGGTTAGGTTTAGAATTAGTCCTAGTGGTACGGTTAGGGTTAGGGTAAGGTTTAGGGTTAGACCTACTGTTCGGTTTAGGCTTAGGTTTAGTGTTAGTGTTAGTATTAGTGTTAGGGTTAGGTTTAGTGTTAGGCCTAGTGTTAGAGTTAAGGTTAAGTTTTGGGTTTGGTTTAGTCCTAGGGTTAGGGTTAGTGTTAAGGTTAGGGTTAGGGTTACACGTAGGGTTAGGGTTAGACCTAGGGTTAGTGTTAGGTTTAGTGTTAGCGTGAGGGTGAGGGTGAAGGATAGGGTTAGGGTTAGGGTTAAACCTTATCTTAGTGTTAGGATTAGGGTTAGACCTAGGGTTCGGGTTAGGGTTATGGTTAGGATTAGGGTTAGACCTAGGGTTAGGGTTAGGATTAGACGTAGGGTTAGGGTTAGGTTTAGGGTTAGGGTTAGGGTTAGGGTTAGGGTTAGGCTTAGGGTTAGGATTAGACCTAGGGTTCGTTTTCGCATTAGGGGCAGGGTTTGTATTAGGGTTATTGGTTATCTTAGTGTTTGGGTTAGGATTATGTTTAGGGTTAGACCTAGAGTTAAGGTTAGGGTTATGTTTAGGATTAGTGTTTGTGTTAGTGTTAGGGTTAGACCTATGGTTAGGGTTAGGGATAGACCTAGGGTTAGGGTTAGTGTTACACCTAGGGATAGTGTTAGGTTTAGACCTAGAATTAGGTTAGGGTTAGTTTTAGGGTTAGGTTTAGACTTTGGGTTAGGTTTAGGGTTAGAGTTAGGGTTAGACCTAGAGTTAGACTTAGGGTTAGGGTTAGGTTTCGAGCTAGGGTTAGGATTAGGGGTAGGGTTAGGGTTAGGGTTAAGGTTAGACCTAGGGTTAGGGATAGACCTACGGTTAGGTTTAGGGTTAGATCTAGGGATAGGGTTAGCATTAGACCTAGGGTTAGGGTAAGGGTTAGGATTAGGTTTTGGGTTAGGATTAGATTTAGGGTTAGAGTTAGGGTTAGACATAGGGTTAGGGTAAGGGTTAGGATTAGGTTTTGGGTTAGGATTAGACTTAGGGTTAGGTTTAGGGTTAGAGTTAGGGCTAGAGCTAGGGTTAGGGTTAGGGTGAGGGTTACGAATAGGGTTAGGATTAGGGTTACAGTTAGGTTTAGGGTTAGGGTTAGGTTTATGATCAGGTTTAGGTTTAGGGTTAGGGTTAGGTGTTGGGTTAAGTTTAGGTTTAGGGTTAGGGTTAAGAAGAGAGTTAGATTTAGGTTTAGGGTTAGGGTTAGTGTAAGGGTTAGGATTAGACCTAGGGTTAGGGTTAGACCTAGGGTTAGGTTTAGGGTTAGGGTTAAAGTTAGACATAGGGTTATGGTTAGACCTAGGTTTAGGTTTAGGGTTAGGTTTAGGGTTAGAGTTAGACGTAGTGTTAGGTTTAGGATTAGACCTAGTGTTAGAGTTAGACTAAGGGTTAAAGTTAGGGTTAGGGTTAGACCTAGGGTTAGGTTTAGGTTCAAGGTTAGACCTAGGTTTAGGGTTAGGGTTAGGTTTAGACATAGGGTTAGGTTTAGGGTTAGGGATAGGGTTAAGTTTAGGGCTAGACCTAGGATTAGGGTTAGGGTTAGGGATAAGGTTAGGGTTAGGGTTAGTGTTAGACCTACGGTAAGGTTTAGGTTTAGGGTTAATGTTAAGGTTAGGAATAGGTTTATGGTTTGGGTTAGGTTTAGAGTTAAACCTAGAATAAGGTTAGGGTTAGACCTAGGATGAGTGTTAGGGCAAGGGTTAATGTTAGACCTAGAGTTAGGATTAGGGTGAGGTTTAGGGTTAGGGTTAGTGTTAGACGTAGGGTTAGGTTTAGGTTTAGACCTAGGGTTACGTTAGGGTTAGCGTTAGGGTTACGGTTATTGTTAGGGGTAGGGTTAGCCCTAGGGTTTGGATTAGGTTTAGGGTTAGGGTTACAGTTAGGTTTATGTTCAGACCTAGGGTTAGGGTTAGTGTTAGGGTTTGGGTAAGGGTTAGACCTGGGTTAGGGTTAGACCTAGGGTTACTGTTAGGTTTAGTGTTAGGGTGAGGGTGAGGGATAGTGTTAGGGTTAGGCTTAAACCTTATGTTAGTGTTAGGGTTAGCGTTAGGGTCAGACCTTGGATTAAGGTTATGGTTATGGTTAGGGTTAGGGTTAGAGCTAGGGTTAGGATTTGGGTTAAGTTTAGAGTTAGGGTTAGACCTAGGGTTAGGGTTTGGTTTAGGGTTAGGATTAGACCTAAGGTTTGGGTTAGGTTTTGGGTTAGGTTTAGACCTTGGGTTAGGGTTGGGTTAGACTTAGGTAAGGCCTAGGGTTGGGGTTAGACCTATGGTTAGGGTTAGGCTTAGGGTTGGAGCTAGGGTTAGGGTTAGGGTTACGGTTACAAATAGGGTTAGGGTTAGGTATAGAATTAGGGTTAGGTTTAGGTTTGGGTTAGGGTTAGGGTTAGGGTTAAGGTTAGACCTAGGGGTAGGGTTACGGTTAGCGTTAGGGTTAGGGTTAGGTTTACGATTAGGGTTATGTTTAGGGTTAGGGTTAGGTTTAGTGTTAGGGTTAGGGTTAGATCTAGGTTTAGGGTTAGGGTTAGGTTTATGGTAAAACCGAGGGTTAGGGTTAGGGTTAGACCTAGGTTTAGCTTTTGAGTTAGGGTTAGGGTTAAGGTTACACCAAGGGTTAAGGTTAAACCTAGGTTTAGGGTTAGGGTTAATGTTAGACCAAGTGTTAGGTTTAGGATTAGACCTAGGGTTAGGGTTAGGGTTTGGCTTAGGGTTAGGATTAGACCTAGGGTTGGGTTAGGTTTAGACCTAGGGTTAGTGTTAAGGTTAGAGTTAGGATTAGGATTAAGTTTAGTGTTAGAGTTAGGGTTAGGGTTAGACCTAGGGTTAGGTTTCGGAATAGACCTAGGTTTAGGGTTAGGGTTAAGGTTAGATCTAGTGTTAGGGTTAGGATAAGTCCTAGGGTTAGGGTTAGACTTAGGTTTAAGGTTAGGGTTAGACCTAGGTTTAGGATTAGGTTTAGGGTTAGACCTAGGTTTAGGGTTAGCGTTAGGCTTAGGGTTTGGATTAGACCTAGGGTTAAGGTTATACCTTGGGTTAAGTTTAGGGTTAGGGTTAGACCTAGGGTTAGGGTTAGGTTTAGGTTTAGACCTAGGTTTAGTGTTAGGGTTAGTGTTAGACCTAGAGTTAGGTTTAGACTTAGTGTTAGGGTTAGGGTGAGGGTTAGGTTTCAGGTTAGGATTAGTGTTAGTCTTATGGTTAGGGTTAGGGTTAGACCTAGGTTTAGGGTTAGGCCTAGCGTTACGGTAAGGGTTAGAGTTAGTGTTAGGGTTAGGGTTAGGCTTAGACTTAGGGTTAGGATTAGACCTAAGGTTAGGTTTCGAATGAGGGGTAGGGTTTGGTTTAGATATAGTCCTTATCTTAGTTTTACGGTTAGTGTTAGGGTTAGGATTAGACCTTGAGTTAGGGTAAGGTTTAGGGTTAGGATTAGGGTTAGACCTATGGTTATGGTTAGGGTAGGGTTAGTGTTTGGGTTAGGGTTAGGTAATAAACCTACTGTTAGGGTTAGGGTTAGGCTTAGGGTTAGGTTTAGGTTAGACCTAGGGTCAGGGTTAGATTTAGGGTTAGGGTTAGGGATAACCTAGGTTTAGGGTTAGGGTTTGGTTTAGGTTCAGTATTAGACGTAGGGATAGGGTTTCAGTTAGACGTAGGGTTAGTGTTATGGTTAGGTTTAGGGTTAGGTTTAGACCTAGGGTTAGTGTTAAGGTTAGAGTTAGGATTAGGATTAAGTTTAGTGTTAGAGTTAGGGTTAGGGTTAGGGTTAGACCTAGGGTTAGGTTTAGGGGTAGGGTTAAGGTTAAGGTTAGACCTAGGGTTAGGGATAGACCTAGGTTTAGGGTTAGGGTTAGATCTAGTGTTAGGGTTAGGATTAGTCCTAGGGTTAGGGTTAGACTTAGGTTTAAGGTTAGGGTTAGACCTACGTTTAGGATTAGGTTTACGGTTAGACCTAGGTTTAGGGTTAGCGTTAGGTTTAGGGTTAGGATTAGACCTAGGGTTAGGGTTAGACCTAGGGTTACTGTTAGGTTTAGTGTTAGGGTGAGGGTGAGGGTGAGGGATAGGGTTAGGGTTAGGGTTAAACCTTATGTTAGTGTTAAGGTTAGCGTTAGGATTAGACCCTGGATTAAGGTTAGGGTTAGAACTAGGATTAGGATTTGGGTTAAGGTAGGGTTAGGGTTAGACCTAGGGTTAGGGTTAGGGTTTGGCTTAGGGTTAGGATTAGACCTGGGGTTGGGTTAGGTTTTGGGTTAGGTTTAGACCTTGGGTTAGGGTTGGGTTAGACTTAGGGTAAGGCCTAGGGTTCCGGTTAGACCTATGGTTAGGGTTAGGCTTAGGGTTAGAGCTAGGGTTAGGGTTACGGTTACAAATAGGGTTAGGGTTAGGTATAGAATTAGGGTCAGGTTTAGGTTTGGGTTAGCGTTAGGATTAGGGTTAGGTTTACGATAAGGGTTATGTTTAGGGTTAGGGTTTAGGTTTAGGGTTAGGGTTAGATCTAGGTTTAGGGTTAGGGGTAGGTTTATGGTAAAACCGAGGGTTAGGGTTGGGATTAGGCCTAGGTTTAACTTTTGGGATAGGGTTAGGGTTAAGGTTACACCAAGGGTTAGACCTAGGTTTAGGGTTAGGGTTAATGTTAGACCAAGTGTTAGGTTTAGGATTAGACCTAGGGTTAAGGTTAGGCCTTGGGTTAAGTTTAGGGTTAGGGTTAGACCTAGGGTTAGGGTTAGGTTTAGGGTTAGAACTAGGTTTAGGGTTAGTGTTAGACCTAGATTTAGGGTTAGACTTAGTGTTAGGGTTAGGGTGAGGGTTAGGTTTAAGATTAGGATTAGGGTTAGTCCTATTGTTAGGGTTAGGGTTAGGGTTAGGGTTAGGGTTAGACCTAGGTTTAGGGTTACGGTTAGGGTTAGTCCTAGAGTTAGGGTTAGACTTAGGGTTAGGGTTAGGATGAGGGTTAGTTTTAAGGTTAGGATTAGGGTTCATCCTATGGTTAGGTTTAGGTTTATGGTTAGGGTTAGACCTAGGCTTTGGTTTAGGGTTAGACCTAGGGTAGGTTTAGATCTACTGTTCGGTTTAGGCTTAGGGTTAGTGTTAGGGTTATGGTTAGGGTTAGGGTTAGGTATAGTATTAGACCTAGTGTTAGGGTTAGGGTTAGGGTTAGACCTAGGGTTAGGTTTAGGATGAGGGTTAGGGTTAGGGTTAAGGTTATAGTTAGGGTTAGACCTATGGTTAGGGTTAGGGTTAGGTTTAGGGTTAGACCTAGGTTTAGGGTTAGACCTATCGTTACGGTAAGTTAGTGTTAGGTTTAGGGTTAGGCTTAGACTTAGGGTTAGGATTAGACCTAAGGTTAGGTTTCGAATTAGGGGTAGGGTTTGGTTTAGATGTAGTCCTTATCTTAGTTTTACGGTTAGTGTTAGGGTTAGGATTAGACCTTGAGTTAGGGTAAGGGTTAGGGTTAGGATTAGGGTTAGACCTCTGGTTATGGTTAGGGTAGGGTTAGTGTTTGGGTTAGGGTTAGGTTTAAACCTACTGTTAGGGTTAGGGTTAGGCTTAGGGTTAGGTTTAGGTTAGACCTAGGGTCAGGGTTAGATTTAGGGTTAGGGTTAGGGATAACCTAGGTTTAGGGTTACGGTTTGGGTTAGGTTTAGTGTTAGACCTAGGGATAGGGTTTCAGTTAGACCTAGGGTTAGTTTTAAGGTTAGAGTTAGGATTAGGATTAAGTTTAGTGTTAGAGTTAGGGTTAGGGTTAGGGTTACACCTAGGGTTAGGTTTAGGGGTAGGGTTAGGGTTAAGGTTAGACCTAGGGTTAGGGATAGACCTAGGTTTAGGGTTAGGGTTAGATCTAGTGTTAGGGTTAGGATTAGTCCTAGGGTTAGGGTTAGACTTAGGTTTAAGGTTAGGGTTAGACCTAGGTTTAGGATTAGGTTTAGGGTTAGACCTAGGTTTAGGGTTAGCGTTAGGCTTAGGGTTAGGATTAGACCTAGGGTTAAGGTTATACCTTGGGTTAAGTTTAGGGTTAGGGTTAGACCTAGGGTTAGGGTTAGGTTTAGGTTTAGACCTAGGTTTAGTGTTAGGGTTAGTGTTAGACCTAGAGTTAGGTTTAGACTTAGTGTTAGGGTTAGGGTGAGGGTTAGGTTTAATGTTAGGATTAGTGTTAGTCTTATGGTTAGGGTTAGGGTTAGACCTAGGTTTAGGGTTGACCTAGCGTTACGTGAAGGGTTAGAGTTAGTGTTAGGGTTAGACTTAGACTTAGGGTTAGGATTAGACCTAAGGTTAGGTTTCGATTTAGGGGTAGGGTTTGGTTTAGATGTAGTCCTTATCTTAGGTTTATGGTTAGTGTTAGGGTTAGGATTAGACCTTGAGTTAGGGTAAGGTTTAGGGTTAGGATTAGGGTTAGACCTATGGTTATGGTTAGGGTAGGGTTAGTGTTTTGGTTAGGGTTAGGTTTAAACCTACTGTTAGGGTTAGGGTTAGGCTTAGGGTTAGGTTTAGGTTAGACCTAGGGTCAGGGTTAGATTTAGGGTTAGGGTTAGGGATAACCTAGGTTTAGGGTTAGGGTTTGGGTTAGGTTTAGTGTTAGACCTAGGGATAGGGTTTCAGTTAGACCTAGGGTTAGTGTTAAGGTTAGAGTTAGGATTAGGATTAAGTTTAGTGTTAGAGTTAGGGTTAGGGTTAGGGTTAGACCTAGGGTTAGGTTTAGGGGTAGGGTTAGGGTTAGGGTTAAGGTTAGACATAGGGTTAGGGATAGACCTAGGTTTAGGGTTAGGGTTAGATCTAGTGGTAGGGTTAGGATTAGTCCTAGGGTTAGGGTTAGATTTAGGTTTAAGGTTAGGGTTAGACCTAGGTTTAGGATTAGGTTTAGGGTTAGACCTAGGTTTAGGGTTAGCGTTAGGTTTAGGGTTAGGATTAGACCTAGGGTTAGGGTTAGACCTAGGGTTACTGTTAGGTTTAGTGTTAGGGTGAGGGTGAGGGTGAGGGTGAGGGATAGGGTTAGGGTTAGGGTTAAACCTTATGTTAGTGTTAAGGTTAGCGTTAGGATTAGACCCTGGATTAAGGTTAGGGTTAGAACTAGGGTTAGGATTTGGGTTAAGTTAGGGTTAGGGTTAGACCTAGGGTTAGGGTTAGGGTTTGGCTTAGGGTTAGGATTAGACCTAGGGTTGGGTTAGGTTTTGGGTTAGGTTTAGACCTTGGGTTAGGGTTGGGTTAGACTTAGGGTAAGGCCTAGGGTTGCGGTTAGACCTATGGTTAGGGTTAGGCTTAGGGTTAGAGCTAGGGTTAGGGTTACGGTTACAAATAGGGTTAGGGTTAGGTATAGAATTAGGGTCAGGTTTAGGTTTGGGTTAGCGTTAGGATTAGGGTTAGGTTTACGATAAGGGTTATGTTTAGGGTTAGGGTTAGGGTTAGATCTAGGTTTAGGGTTAGGGGTAGGTTTATGGTAAAACCGAGGGTTAGGGTTGGGGTTAGGCCTAGGTTTAGCTTTCGGGTTAGGGTTAGGGTTAAGGTTACACCAAGGGTTAGACCTAGGTTTAGGGTTAGGGTTAATGTTAGACCAAGTGTTAGGTTTAGGATTAGACCTAGGGTTAAGGTTAGGCCTTGGGTTAAGTTTAGGGTTAGGGTTAGACCTAGGGTTAGGTTTAGGTTTAGGGTTAGACCTAGGTTTAGGGTTAGGGTTAGTGTTAGACCTAGATTTAGGGTTAGACTTAGTGTTAGGGTTAGGGTGAGGGTTAGGTTTATGATTAGGATTAGGGCTAGTCCTATTGTTAGGGTTAGGGTTAGGGTTAGGGTTAGACCTAGGTTTAGGGTTACGGTTAGGGTTAGTCCTAGAGTTAGGGTTAGACTTAGGGTTAGGGTTAGGATGAGGGTTATTTTTAAGGTTAGGATTAGGGTTCGTCCTATGTTTAAGTTTAGGTTTATGGTTAGGGTTATACCTAGGCTTTGGTTTAGGGTTAGACCTAGGGTTAGGTTTAGATCTACTGTTCGGTTTAGGCTTAGGGTTAGTGTTAGGGTTATGGTTAGGGTTAGGGTTAGGTATAGTATTAGACCTAGTGTTAGGGTTAGGGTTAGGGTTAGACCTAGGGTTAGGTTTAGGATGAGGGTTAGGGTTAGGGTTATAGTTACGGTTAGACCTATGGTTAGGGTTAGGGTTAGGTTTAGGGTTAGACCTAGGTTTAGGGTTATGGTGAGGATTAGGTTTAAGTTTAGCGTTAGGGTTAGGGTTTGACCTAGAGTTAAGGTTAAGTTTAGTGTTAGGGTTACAATTAGGTTAAGGTTAGACCTAGGGTTAGGATTAGGGTTAGGGTTAAGGTTAGGGTTAGGTTTAGACCAAGGGTTCGGGTTAGTGTTAGGATTAGGGTTAGGTTTAGACCAAGGGTTAGGGTTAGGGTTAGACCAAGTGTTAGTGTTAGGGTTAGTGTTAGGGTGATGGTAAGCGTGAGGGATAGGGTTAGTGTTAGGTTTATGGTTAGGTTACGGTTAGCGTAGACCTAGTGTTAGGTTGAGGATTAGCGTTAGGCTTAGGGTTAGTGTTAGTGTTAAACCTTGGATTAGGGTTAGCATTAGAAGGAGGGTTTGGGTTAGTGTTAGGCTTAGAGTTAGGATTAGACCTAGGGTTATTGTTCGGGTTAGGGGTAGAGTTTGGGTTAGGGTTAGACTTTATTTTAGTGTTAGGTTTAGGGGTAGTGTTAGGGTTAGACCTAGGGTTAGGGTTGGGGTTAGGTTTAGGATTAGATCTAGGTTTAGGGTCAGGGTTAGGGTTAGTGTCAGTTTTTAGGTTAGGGTTAGGGTTAGACCAACGCTTACGGTTAGGATTAGGCTTAGGGTTATGTTTAGGGTTAGACCCTAGGTTAGGGTTAGTGTTAGGGTTAGACCTAGGATAGGGTTAGGGTGAGACCTAAGTTTAGGGTTAGGTTTAGGTTTAGGGTTAGGTTTAGACCTAGGCTTAGGGATAGGTTTAAAATTAGGCTTAGACTTAGGGTTAGGGTAAGACCTAGTGTTAGGGTTAGGGTTAGGGTTAGAGCTAGTGTTAGGGTTAGGGTTAGGGTTAAGAATAGGGTTAGGGTTAGATTGGGGTTAGGTTTAGGGATAGGGTTAGGTTTAGGGTTCGACCTAGGTATAGGGTTAGGGTTAGCGTTAGGTTTAGAGTTAGTGTTAGGTTTGCAATTAGGTTTAGGTTTAGGGTTAGTGTAGGGCTACGGTTAGACCTAGCGTTAGGGTAGGGTTAGAGCTAGGTTTAGGTTTAGGCTTAGACCTAGGGTTAGGGTTAGACCTAGGTTTAGGTTAAGGGTTAAGGTTAGGGTTAAGGATAGACCTAGTGTTAGGGTTAGACCTAGGTTTAGGGTTAGGGTTAGACCTAGGGTTAGGGTTAGACTTAGGGTTACGGTTAGGTGAATATTTAGGGTTATTGCTAGGGTTAGGGTTAGTTTTAGGGTTTCATCTAGGCTTTGGGTTAGATTTGGATTAGGTTAGGATTAGACCTACGGTTAGCTTTAGGTTTAGGGTTAGTGTTAGGGTAAGGGTTAGGGTTAGGTTTAGTGTTAGGTTAGGGGTAGGTTTAGGGTTAGGTTTGGGCCTAGGGTTAGGCTTAGGATTAGGGTTAGGGTTAGACCTAGGGTTAGCATTAAGGTTAGTCTTAGGGTTACGGTTATGATTAGGGTTAGGATTAGGGTTAGTGTTAGGGTTAGACCTAGTGTTAGGATTATGGTGAGGGTTAGAGTTAGGTGTAGGGGTAGGGTTATGTTTAGGGTTAGAACTAGGGTTAGGGTTAAGGTTAGCGTTAGGGTTAGGATTGTTAGGGTTAGGGTTAGACCTTGGGTTAGGATTAGACCAAGGGTTAGTGTTAGGGTTAGGGCTAAATTTAGTGTGAGGGTTGGTTTTAAGGTTAGACCTAGGGTTACGGTTAGACCTAGGTTTAGGGTTAGGATTAGACCTTGGTGTTAGGGTTAGGTTTAGTGTTAGATCTAGGTAAGGTTAGGGTTAGGGTTAGACCTAGCGTTAGGGTTAAGGTTAGGTGAAGAGTTAGGGTTAGGTTTAGGGTCAGGTTTAGGGTTAGTGCTAGGGTTAGTGTTAGGGTTAGGTGTAGGGTTAGACCAAGGCTTTGGGTTAGGGTTAGGTTAGGGGTACACCTATGGTTAGGTTTAGGGTTAGTGTTAGGGTTAGCGATAGAGTTAGTGTTAGGGTTAGGAGTAGGTTTAGGGTTAGGCCTAGGTTTAGGGTTAGGATTAGGGTTAGGGTTAGGGTTAGACATAGGGTTAGGGTTAGTGTGAGGGTTAATTTTGGGGTAAGGTTTAGGGTTAGGATTAGGTTTAGGGTTAGACCTAGGTTTAGGATTAGGGATAAGGTAAGGGTTAGGTTTAGTGTTAGGGTTAGGGTTAATGTTAGACCTACGGTTGTGTATAGAGTTAGGGTTAGGGTTAGGGTTAGAGTTAAACCTAGGTTTAGGGTTAGGGTTAGACCTAGGGTTCAGGTTAGGGTTAGGATTAGGGTAAGGGTTAATGTTTGACCTAGGGTTAGGATGAGGATGAGGGTTAGGTTAAGGGTTAGACCTAGGCTTTGGGTTAGGTTTAGGGTTATGGTTAGTGTGAGGGTTAGGGTTAGTGTTAGGCTTAGGGGTAGGGGTAGGTTTAGGGTTAGGGTTAGGCCTAGGGTTCTGGTTAGGATTAGGATTAGGGTTAGACCTAGGGTTAGGGTTAGTGTGAGGGTTATTGTTGGGGTTAGGTTTAGGGTTAGTGGTAGTATTAGGTTTAGGGTTAGACCTCGGGTTAGGGTTAGGATTAGGGTTAGGGATAAAGTTAGCATTAGGGTTAGTGTTATGGTTAGTGTTAGGGATAAACCTACTTTTAAGTTTAGGGTTTGGGTTAGGGTTAGGGTTAGGTTTAGGGTAAATGTTAAGGTTAGAGTTAAACCTAGGATTAGGGTTAGTGTTAGACCTTGGGTTAGGGTAAGGGTTAATGTTAGACCTAGCGTTAGGATTAGGGTGAGGGTTGGGTTTAGGGTTAGGATTAGCGGTAGGGTTAGGGTTAGACCTACGGCTAGTGTTAGGGTTAGCATTAGCATTAGGGTTAGGGTTATTTTATTGATAGGGTTAGGGTTAGACCTAGGGTTAGGATTAGTGTTAGGGTTACGGTTAGGGTTAGATTTAGACCTAGGGTTAGGTTTAGTGTTAGGGTTAGGGTTTGGGTTAGACCTAGGGTTAGGGTTAGACCTAGTGTTAGTGTTAGGGTCAGTGTTCGGGTGAGGGTGAGGGATAGGGTTCATTTTAGGGTTAGGTTATACCTAGTGTTACGGTTAGGATTAGAGTTAGGCTTAGGGTTAGTGTTAGGGTTAAACCTAGGGTTAGATTTAGGATTAAAACTAGGGTAAGGCATAGAGTTAATGTTAGGGTTAGGCTTAGGGTTAGGGTTAGACCTAGGGTTAGGGTTATTGTTATGGTTAGCGTTAGACCTATGGTTAGGGTTAGGGTTAGATCTAGCGTTAGGTATAGGGTTAGAGTTAGGTTTAGTCCTAGGGTTAGGGTTATGGTTATGGTTAGGTTTAGACCTAGGGTTAGGGTTAGGTTTAGGGTTAGGGTTAGTGTTTGTGTTAGGTTTAGCGTTAGACCTATGGTTAGGTTTAGGTTTAGGCTTAGGGTTAGGTTTAGGGTTAGACGTAGGTTAAAGGTTGGGGTTAGGGATAGGGTTAGGGTTAGGATTAGACCTATTGTTAGGGTTAGGGTTAGGGTTAGGTTTAGGGTTAGACCTAGGGATAGGGTTAGTGTTAGACCTAGAGTTATGGTTAGGGTTGGTTTAGGGTTAGATCTAGGGTTAGGGTTAGGGTTAGAGTTTGGTTTAGACCTAGGGTTAAGGTTAGGTTTAGGGTTAGGGTTAGAACTAAGGTTAGGGTTATTTTTAGGGTTAGTGTTTGGGTTAGGGATAGGGTTAAGGTTAATATTAGGGTGAGGGTAGGGTGAGGGTGTGGGTTAGGGTTAGGGGTAGAGTTAGGTTTAGGGTTAGGCTAGACCTAGGTTTAGGGTTAGGCTTAGAGTTAGGCTAAGGGATAGTGTTAGGGTTAAACCAAAAATTTAGGGTTTGGGTTAGACCTAGCGTTAGGTTTAGGGTTAGGGATAGGGTTAGTGTTTGGGTTATGTTAGTGAAATAGTTAGACATATGGTTATGGTTATGGTTATGGTTAGGGTTGGGGTTAGGTTTAGGGTTAGAACTAGGGTTAGGGTTAGGGTTAGAGTTAGGGTCAGGGTTAGGTTAGGATTAGGGTTCGGGTTAGACCTAGGGTTAGGGTTAGTCCTAGGTTTAGGGTTTTTATGGGTTACGGTTAGTTTTAGACTTAGGGTTAGACCTAAGGTTAGGGTTTGGTTTAGGGTTAGGGTATGACCTAGGGCTAAGGTTAGGGTTAGGGATAGACCTAGGGTTAGGGTTAGGTTTAGGTTTAGAGCTAGGGTTACGGTTAGAGTTAGGTTTTGGGTTAGAGCTAGGGTTAGGTTAGGGTTTGGGTTAGGGATAGTGTTAGTGTTGGGGATAGAATTAGGGTTAGGGTTAGACCTAGGGTTAGGGTTAGTGTTAGGGTAAGGGTTAAGATTAGGGTTAGGTTTAGGTTAGTGTTAGGGTTTTGGTTAGGGTTAGGTTAGACCTAGTGTTAGGATTATGGTGAGGGTTAGGGGTAGGGTTAGGTTTAGGGTTAGACCGAGGTTTAGGGTTAGGGTAAAGGTTCGGGTTAGTGTTGGGGTTAGGGTTAGGATTAGGGTTAGGGTTAGGGTTAGATTTAGACCTAGGGTTAGGGTTAGGGTTAGGTTTAGGTTAGACCTAGGGTTAGTGTTGGGGGTACAGTTAGGGTTAGGGTTAGATCTAGGGTTAAGGTTAGGGTTAGGGTTATGTTTACGATTAGACCTAGGGTTAGCGTTAAGGTTAGGGTTAGAGTTAGGGTTAGGTTTAGGGTTAGACCTAGGGTTACAGTTATGGTTAGGGATATATTTAGACCTAGGGTTAGGGTTAGGGTTAGGTTTAGACCAAGGTTTAGGGTTGGGGTTAGAGTTAGGGTTAGTGTTAGGGTTAGACCTAGGTTAGGGTTAGGGTTAAGGTTATGGTTAGACCTAGCGTTAGGATTTGGGTTAGGGTCAGGGTTAGGTTTAGGGTTAGGTTTAGACGTGGGGTTAGGGTTAGGGTTAGGGTTAGACCATGGGTTAGGGTTAAGGATAGGTTTAGGGTTAAGTTTAGATTATGGTTAGGGATAGGGTTAGACCTAGGGTAAGGGTTAGGGTTTGGGTTAGACCTAGAGTTAGGGTTATGGTTACGGTTAGGATTAGGGTAAGACCTAGGGTTAGGTTTAGGGTTAGGGTTAGGGTAAGACCTAGGGGTAGGGTGAGGATTAGGTTTAGGTTTAGGCTTACACCTAGGGTTAGGGTTTGGGTAAGATTTAGACCTAGGGTTACGGTTAGGGTTAGGTTTAGGTTTAGACCTAGGGTTAGGGTTAGGTTTAGGTTTAGATTACGGTTAGAGTTAGGGTTAGACCTACGTTTAGGGTTACAGTTAGGGTTAGACCTAGGGTTAGGGTTAGGTTTTGGGTTAGACCTATGGTTAGGATTATAGCTAGGGTTAGGGTAAGACCTAGGGTTGGGTTTAGGGTTAGGGTTAGTGTAAGTCCCAGGGATAAGGTTAGGATTAGGGTTAGGGTTAGCGTTAAGTTTAGGGTTAGGCTTAGTATTATGGTTAGGGTAAGTGTTAGGATTATGGTTAGACCTAGGTTTAGGGTTAGGGTTAGGTTAGGGTTAGGTTTAGAGTTAGGGTTAGGGTTAGGCCTAGGGTTAGGGTTAGGGTAGGGTTAGTATTAGGGTTAGACATAGGGTTAGGGTTAGGTTTAGGGTTAAGTTTAGGGTTAGGATTAGGGTTAGGGTTAGGTTTTGGGTTAGACCTAGGTTAGGGTTAGGGTTACGGTTATTTTTAGGGTTAGACCTAGGGTTAAGGTTAGGGTTAGGGTTTGGTTTAAGATTAGACTTAGGGTTAGCGTTAGGTTTAGGGTTAGAGTTAGGGTTAGGTTTATGGTTAGACCTAGGGTTAGGGTTAGGGTTAGGGTTAGATTTAGACCTAAGATTAGGGTTAGGGTTCGGGTTAGACCTAAGGTTAGGGTTGGGGTTCGGGTTAGGGTTAGGGTTAATTTAGGTTAGACGTAGGCTTAGGGTTAGTGTTAGGGGTAGACCTAGTGTAAGGGTTTGGTTTAGATCTAGGATGAGGGTTAGGGTTAGGGTTAGGGTAAGACCTAGGGTTACGGTTAGGGTTAGGTTTAGGATTAGACCTAGAGTTAGCGTTAGGGTTAGAGTTAGGGTTAGGTTTAGGTTTAGACCTAGGGTTAGGGTTAGTGTTAGATTTAGACCAAGGGTTAGGGTTAGGGTTAGGTTTGGACCTAGGGTTAGGGTTGGGGTTAGGGTTAATTTATGTTAGACCTAGGTTTAGGGTTAGTGTTAGGGGTAGCTCAAGGGTAAGGGTTTGGGTTAGATCTAGGGTTAGGGTTAGGGTAAGACCTAGGGTTAGGGTTAGGGTAACGGTTAGTATAAGACCTAAGGTTAGTGTTAGGATTAGGGTTAGGGTTAGGTTTAGGTTTAGGGTTAGGGTTGGGGTTAGGGTTAGGGTCAGTGTTAGGGTTATGGTTAGATCTAGGGTTATGGTTATGGTTAGGGATAGGGTTATGTTTAGACCTAGGGTTAGGTTTAGGGTTTGACCTAGGGTTAGGGTTAGGGTTAGTGTTAGCGTTAGACCTAGGTTAGGGTTAGTGTTAGGGTTAGGGGTAGGGTTAAGTTTAGGGTTAGGTTTAGACCTAGGGTTAGGGTTAGGGGTAGGGTTAGGTTTAGGGTTAGACCTAGGCTTAGGGTTAGGGTTATGGTTAGGGGTAGGGTTAGGGTTAGACCTAGTTTTAGGGTTACGGGTAGGGTTAAGATTAGGGTTAGACCTAAGGTTATTGTTAGGTTTAGGGTTAAGGTTAGACCTAGGATTAGGATTAGGGTTAGCGTTAGGATTAGTGTTAGGGTTAGAGTTACACCTAGGTTAGGGTGAGGGTTAGGGTTAGGGTTAGATCTAGGGTTAAGATTAGGGTAAGGGATAGATATGGACCTAGGGTTAGGTTTAGGCTTAGAGTTAGGGTTAGGGTTAGGATTAGACCTAGGCTTAGGTTTAGGGTTTAGGTTAAGATTAGTGTTCGAGCTAGCGTTAGGATTTGGGTTAGGGTCAGGTTTAGGTTTAGGGTTAGGTTTAGGGTTAGGGTTAGGGTTCGGTTAGGGTTAGGTTTAGACCTAGGGTTAGGGTTAGGGTTAGGATTAGGGTTAGGGTTAGGGTTAGCATTAGACCTAGGTAAGGGTTAGGTTTAGGGTTAGGGTTAGGGTTAGGGTTAAACCTAGGGTTAGGGTTACTGTTAGGGTTAGGTTTAGGTTAAGGTTAGGCTTAGACCTAAGGTTTGGTTTAGGGTTAGGGTTAGGTTTAGACCTAGAGTTAGGGTTAAGTTTAGGTTTATGGTTAGGGTTAGGATTAGGGTAAAGGTTAGGGTTAGACCTAGGTTTAAGAGTTATGGTTAGATTTAGTCCAACGGTTAAGTTAGGGTTAGGGTAAGACCTAGGCTTAGGGTTAGGTTAAGGGGTAGGGTTAGGGTTCGGGTTAGATCTAGAGTTAGGATTAGGCTTAGGGTTAGGTTTAGGTTTAGGGTTAGGGTTAGACCGAGCGTTAGGGTTAGGGTTAAGTTTAGACCTAGGTTTAGGGTTAGGGTTTGGGTTAGGTTTAGGGTTAGGATTAGGGTTAAGGTTAGGGTTAGCTTTAGACCTAGGGTTAGTGTTAGGGTAAAGGTTAGGGTTAGTGTTAGTGTTATACCTAGGGTTAGGGTTAGGGTTACTGTTAGGGTGAGGGTTAGGATTAGGGTTAGGATTAAGGTTAGGGTTAGGGTTAGACCTAGGTTTAGAGTTAGGTTTAGGGTTAGGGTTAGTTTTAGGGTAAGACATAGGGTTAGGGTTAGGTATAGGATTTGACCTAGGTTAGGGTTACATTTGGCATTAAGGTTAGGGTTAGGGCTAGTGTTAGACCTAGGTTTAATGTTAGGGTTAGGGTTATACCTAACCTT
Organism: Tenrec ecaudatus; assembly: GCF_050624435.1. Classification (NCBI taxonomy): domain Eukaryota; kingdom Metazoa; phylum Chordata; class Mammalia; order Afrosoricida; family Tenrecidae; genus Tenrec; species Tenrec ecaudatus. The sequence continues at coordinate 114,925 of NW_027458021.1, read as the reverse complement.
AGGGTTAGGGTTAGGGTTAAGGTTAGACCTAGGGTAGGGTTTGGATTTAGGGTTTGGATTAGGATTAGACCTAGTGTTAGTGTTAGGGTAGGGTTAGCTTTAGGGTTAGGGTTAGACCTAGGGTTAAGGTTAGATTTAGGGGTAGGTTTAGGGTTATACCTAGGGTTAGGGTTAGGTTTAGGATTAGGGTTACGATTAGAGGTAGACCTAGTTTTAGGTTTGGGGTTAGGTTTAGTGTTAGACCAAGGGTTAGGGTTAGACCTACTGTTAGGGTTAGGGTTAGGGTTATGGTTAGGGTTAGGGTTAGTGTAAGACCTAGGTTTAGGGTTCGGTTTAGGTTTAGGATTAGGGTTAGGGTAAGTGTTAGCGTTATGGTTACACCTAGGGTTAGGGTTAGGGTTATGGTTAGACCTAGGGTTAGGGTTAGGGTTAAATTTAGACCTAGGGTTAGGTTTAGGGTTAGGTTTAGACCTAGGGTTAAGGTTAGGGTTTGGGATAGGGTTAGGTTTAGGCTTAGGGTTAATTTAGGTTAGACCTAGGTTTAGGGATAGTGTTAGGGGTAGACCTACTGTAAGTGATAGGGTTAGACCTAGGGTTAGGGTCAGACCTAGGGTTACGGTTAGGGTTAGTGTTACGGTTAGAGTTAGACCTAGGATTAGGGTTAGGGTTAGGGCTAGAGTAGGGTTAGGGTTAGGGTAAGACCTGGGATTAGTGTTAGGATTAGGGTTAGGGTTAGGTTTAGGTTTAGTGTTAGGGTACGGGTCAGTGTTAGGGTCAATGTTAGGGTTATGTTTAGACCTAGGGTTAGTGTTAGGGTTAGACCTAGGTTAGGGTTAGGGTTAGGGTTAGGTTTAGGGTTAGTTTTATGGTTAGACTTAGGGTTAGGGTTATGGTTAAGATTAGCGTTAGACCTAGGGTTAGTTTTAGGGTTAAGTTTAGACCTAGGGTTAGGATTAGGATTAGGGTTAGGGTTAGGATTACTGTTAGGTTTAGAGTTAGACCTAGGGTTAGGTTTAGGGTTAGACCTAGGGTAAGGGCGAGGGTTAGGGTTAGGTTTAGACCTAGAGTTAAGATTAGGGTTAGGGTTAGGTTTGGATCTAGGGTGAGGGTTATGGTTAGAGTTAGGGTTAGGGTTAGGATTAGACCTAGGATTAGGATTAGGGTTAAGGTTAAGGTTATGGTTAGACCTAGCGTTAGGATTAGGGTTAGGGTCATGGTTAGGTTCAGGGTTAGGGGTAGACCTAGGGTTAGGGTTAGGTTTAGACCTAGGGTTAGTTTTAGGGTTAGGGTTAGGATTAGGGTTAGGGTTAGATCTAGGTTAGGGTTAGGGTTAAACCTAGGGTTAGGGTTAGTGTTAGGGTCAGTTTAGGGTTAGGCTTAGACCTAGGGTTGGGGTTAGGGTTAGGTTTAGACCTAGAGTTAGGGTTAAGGTTAGAGTTAGGGTTAGACCTAGGTTTTAGTGTTAGGGTTAGGTTTAGTCCTACGGTTAGGTTTAGGGTTAGGGTAAGACCTAGGTTTAGGGCTAGGGTTAGGAGTAAGGTTTAGGGTTAGGGTTAGTCCTAGCATTAGGTTTAGGGTTAAGTTTAGACCTAGGGTTAGGGTTAGGTTTAGTGTTAGGATTAGGGTTAAGGTTAGGGTTAGAGTTAGACCTAGGGTTAGGGTTAGGATTAGGTTTAGACCTAGGGTTAGGGTTAAGGTTATGGTTGGGGTTAGGGTTAAGTTTAGTTTAGTTTAGACCTAGGTTTAGGGTTACGATTAGGGGTAGACCTAGGGTAATTGTTAGGGTTAGACCTAGGGTTAGAGTTAGTGTTAGGGATAGGGTTTGGTTTAGACCTGGGTTAGGGTTAGTGTTAGACCTAGGGTTAGGGTTAGGGTTAGTTTTAGGGTTAGAGATAGGGTTAGGGTTAGATTAGGGTTAGGGTGAGGGTGAGGGTTAGCCCTAGGGTTAGGGTTAGGCTTAGGGTTTGGGTTATGGTTATGGTTAGGGAAAGGGTTATACCTAGGGTTAGGGTTACTGTTAGGGTTATGGTTAATCCTAGAGTTAGGATTAGGGCTAGGGTTAGTATTTGGGGCTGGGTTAGGTTTAGGATTAGCCCTAGGTTTAGGGTTAAGGTCAGGGTTAGACCTAGTATTAGGATTAGGTTTAGGGTTAGGGTTAGACATAGGGTTAGGGTTAAGGTTAGGGTTAGGTTTAGAGTTAGGGTTTGGGATAGGGTTAGGTTTAGATATAGGGTTTGAATAGGGTTAGGGTTAGTCTGAGGGTTAGGTGTAGGGTTAGACCTAGGGTTAGGGTAAGGGTTAGGGTTAGGGTTAGACCTAGGGTTTACGTTAGGGTTAGGTTTAGACCTATAGTTAGGATTGGGTTAGTCTTAAACCTAGGGTTAGGGTTAAGTTTAGTTACCTAGGATGAGGGTTAGGTTTAGGGCAAGGTTGGGGTTAGACCTAGGGTTAGGGTTAGAGTTAGGGTTAGGGTTAGTTTTAGACCTAGGGTTAGGGTTGGGGTTCGAGTTAGACCTAAGGTTAGGGTTAGTGTTAGTGTTAGTGTTAGTGTTAGACCTAGGGTTAAGATTAAGGTTAGGCTTAGGTTTAGGGTTAGGGTTAGGGTTAGGGTTAGATTAGGGTTAGGGGTAGACCTAGGGTTAGGGTTAGGGTGAGGTTTAGCGTTAGGGTTAGTCATAGGGTTAGGGTTAGGGTAAGACCTAGGGCTAGGGTTAGATTTAGATTTAGGGTTAGGTTTACGGTTAGGGTTAGGGTAACCTACATAGTCGAAGTACCCGCTAAGAAACCTACATAGTCCAAGTGCCCGCTAGTTAACCTAGATAGTCCAAGTGCCCTCTAGTTAACCTAGATCGTCCAAGTGCCCGCTAAGAAACCTAGATATTCCAAGTGCCCGTTACCTAACCTAGATAGTCCAATTGCCCGCTAGGTTACCTACATAGTCCAAATGCCCGTTCGGTAACCTAGATAGTGCAAGTGCCCGGTAGTTAACCTACATAGTCCAAGTGCACGCTAGGTAACCTAGATAGTCCAAGGGCCCGCTAGTTAACCTACATAATCCAAGTGCTCGGTAGTTAACTTACGTAGTTCAAGTGTCCGTAGGGAACATACAGAGTCCAAGTGCCCGCTAGGGAACCTACATAATCCAAGTGCCCGCTAGTTAATCCACATAGTTCAAGGGCCCGCTAGTTAACCTACATAATCCAAGTACCCGCTAGTTAAACTAGATCGTCCAAGTGTCCACTAATTAACCTACATAGTCCAAGTGCCCGCTAGGGAATCTACATAGTCCAAGGCCCGCTAGTTAACGTAGATAGTCCAAGTGCCGCTAGTTAATCTACATAGTCCAAGGGCCTGCTAGTTAAACTACATAGTCCGAATCCCTGCTAGTTAACCTAGATCGTCCAAGTGCCCACTAGGTAACCTACATAGTCCAAGGGCCCGCGAGTTAACCTAGATATTCCAAGTGCCCGCTAGTTAACCTACATCGCCCAAGGGCCCTCTAGTTAACCTAGCTAGTCCAAGTGCCCGCTAGTTAACCTACATAGTCCAAGTGCACGCTAGGTAACCTAGACATTTCAAGTGACCACTAGGTTACCTACATAGTCCAAGTGCCCGTTCGTTAACCTACATAGTCCAAGTGCCCGCTAGGTAACCTATATAGTAAAAATGCCCGCTAGGGGCCCTAATAGTCCATATGCCCGCTAGTTAACCTTGATAGTCCAAGTGCTCGCGAGTTAACATAGATAGACCAAGTGCCCACTAGGGAACCTATCTAGTCCAAGTACCCACTAGGAAACGTACATAGTCCAAGTGCCCGCTAGGTAACGTACATAGTCCAAGTGCCCGCTAGGTAACTTAGATAGTCCAAGTGCCCGCTAGGGAATGTACATAGTCCAAGTGCCTGCTAGGTAACCTAGATAGTTCAAGTGCCCACTAGTTAACCTACATAGTCCAGGTTCACCCTAGGTAACCTATATAGTCCAAGGGCCCGCTAGGTAACCTATATTGTCCTGGTGCCCCCTAGTTAACCTACATTCTCCAAGTGCCCGATAGGGAACCTACATAGTCCAAGTGCCCGCTAGGTAACCTACATAGTCCAAATGCACGCTAGTTAATCTACATAGTCCAAGGGCCCGCTAGGGAACCTACATAGTCCAAGTGCCCGTTAGTTAACCTTGATAGTCCAAGTGCCCGCTAGGTAACCTAGATACTCCAACATCCCGGTAGGTAACCTACATACTCCACGTACCCGCTAGGTAACATAGATAGTTCTAGTGCCCGCTAGGTAACCTACAAAGTCTAAGTGCCCGCTAGGTAATCTATATAGTCCAAATGACCGCTAGGGAGCCTACATAGTCCAAATGCCCGCTAGGTAACCTAGATAGTCTAAGGGCCCTCTAGGTAACCTACATAGTCCTAGTGCCCCCTAGTTAACCTACATTTTCCAAGTGCCCGATAGGGAACCTACATAGTCCAAGTGCCCGCTAGGTAACCTACATAGTCCAAATGCCCTCTAGTTAACCTACATAGTCCACGTGCCCGATAGGGAACTTACATAGTCCAAGTGCCCGCTAGGGAACTTACATAGGCCAAGGGCCTGCTATGGAACCTACATAGTCCAAGTGCCCGTTAGTTAACCTAGATAGTCCAAGTGCCCTCTTGGTAACCTACATAGTCCAACAGCCCGCTAGGTAACCTACATACTCCAAGAACCCGCTAGGTAACGTAGATAGTTTAAGTGCCAGCTAGGTAACCTACAGAGTCTAAGTGCCCGCTAGGTTATCTATATAGTCCAAATGCCCGCTAGGGAACCTACATAGTCCAAGTGCCCGCTAGGTAACCTAGATAATCCAAGTGCCCGCTAGTTAACCTAGATAGCCCAAGTACCCGCTAGTTAACATAGATCGGCCAATTGTCCGCTAGTTAACCTACATAGTCCAAGTGCCCGCTAGGGAACCTAGATAGTCCAAGTGCCCTTCAGGGAAACTACATAGTCAAAGTGCCCGCTAGGGAACCTACATAGTCCAAATGCCCGCTAGGGAACCTACATAGTCCAAGTGCCCGCTAGTTAACCTAGATAGTCCAAGTGCCCGCTAGGTAACCTACATAGTCCAAGTGCCCGCTAGGTAACCTATATAGTCCAAATGCCCGCTAGGGAACCTAATAGTCCAAGTGCCCGCTAGTTAACCTAGATAGTCCAAGTGCCCGCTAGTTAACCTAGATAGTCCAAGTGCCCGCTAGTTAACCAGGATCATCAAAGTGCCCTCTAGTTAACTTACATAGTCCAAAGGCCTGCTAGTTAACCAACATAGACCCAGGGCCCGCTTGTTAACCTACATAGTCCAAGTCCCCGCTAGGTAACCTAGACAGTCCAAGTGACCATTAGGTTACCTACATAGTCCAAGTGCCCGTTCGTTAACCTACATAATCCAAGTGCCCGCTAGGTAACGTAGATAGCCCAAGTGCCCGCTAGGGAACATACATAGTCCAAGTGCCCGCTAAGTAACCTAGATAGTCCAAGTGCCCGCTAGTTAACCTACATAGTCCCAGGGCCCGCTAGTTAACCTACATAGTCCAAGGGCCCGCTAGTTAACCTACACCGTCCAAGGGCCCGCTAGTTAACCTACGTAGTCCAAGTGCCCTCAAGTTAACCTACATACTCCAAGTGCCCGCTAGGTAACCTAGACAGTTCAAGTGAACACTAGGTTACCTACATAGTCCAAGTACCCGTTCGTTTACCTACATACTCCAAGTGCCTGCTAGGTAACCAATATAGTCCAAATGCCCGCTAGGGACCCTAATAGTCCAAATGCCCGCTAGTTAACCTAGATAGTCCAAGTGCTCGCTACTTAACATAGATAGTCCAAGTGCCCGCTAGTTAACCTAGATAGACCAAGTGCCCGCTAGGGAACCTATCTAGTCCAAGTGCCCGATAGGGAACCTACATAGTCCAAGTGCCCGCTAGATAACATAGATAGTCCAAGTACCCGCTAGGAAACGTACATAATCCAAGTGCCCGCTAGGTAACGTACATAGTCCAAGTGCCCGCTAGGTAACCTAGATAATCCAAGTGCCCGCTAGGGAACGTACATAGTCCAAGTGCCCGCTAGGTAACCTAGATAGTCCAAGTGCCCGCTAGGGAACCCACATAGTCCAAGTGCCTGCTAGGGAACTTACATAGTCCAAGGGCCCGCTAGGGAACCTACATAGTCCAAGTGCCCGTTAGTTAACCTAGATAGTCCAAGTGCCCGCATGGTAACCTAGATAGTCCAAATGCCCGCTAGGGAACACACATAGTCCAAGTGCCCGCTAGGGAACTTACATAGTCCAAGGGCCCGCTAGGGAACCTACATAGTCCAAGTGCCCGTTAGTTAACCTAGATAGTCCAAGTGCCCGCATGGTAACCTAGATATTCCAACAGCCCGGTAGGTAACCTACATACTCCAAGTACCCGCTAGGTAACGTAGATAGTTCAAGTGCCAGCTAGGTAACCTAGATAGTCCAAGAGCCCGCTAGGTACCCTACAAAGTCTAAGTTCCCGCTAGGTATTCTATATAGTCCAAATGACCGCTAGGGAGCCTACATAGTCCAAATGCTCGCTAGGTAACCTAGATAGTCTAAGGGCCCGCTTGGTAACCTACATAGTCCTAGTGCCCCCTAGTTAACCTACATTTTCCAAGTGCCCGATAGGGAACCTACATAGTCCACGTGCCTGCTAGGTAACCTACATAGTCCAAATGCCCTCTAGTTAACCTACATAGTCCAAGTGCCCGATAGGGAACCTACATAATCCAAGTGCCCGCTAGGGAACCTACATAGTCCAAGTGCCCGTTAGGTAACATAGATAGTCCAAATGCCCGCCAGGAAACCCACATATTCCAAATGCCCGCTAGGGAACTTACATAGTCCAAGGGCCCGCTAGGGAACCTACACAGTCCAAGTGTCCGTTAGTTAACCTAGATAGTCCAAGTGTCCGCTTGGTAACCTAGATAGTCCAACAGCCCTCTAGGTAACCTACATACTCCAAGAACCCGCTATAACGTAGATAGTTCAAGTGCCAGCTAGGTAACCTAGATAGTCCATGTGCCGCTAGGTAACCTACAAAGTCTAAGTGCCCGCTAGGTTATCTATATAGTCCAAATGCCCGCTAGGGAATCTACATAGTCCAAGGGCCCGCTAGTTAACGTAGATAGTCCAAGTGCCGCTAGTTAATCTACATAGTCCAAGGGCCCGCTAGTTAACCTACATAGTCCAAGTACCCGCTAAGAAACCTACATAGTCCAAGTGCCCTCTAGTTAACCTAGATCGTCCAAGTGCCCGCTAAGAAACCTAGATATTTCAAGTCCCCGTTACCTAACCTAGATAGTCCAATTGCCCGCTAGGTTACCTACATAGTCCAAATACCCGTTCGGTAACCTAGATAGTGCAAGTGCCCGGTAGTTAACCTACATAATCCAAGTGCCCGCTAGGTAACCTAGATTGTCCAAGGGCCCACTAGTTAAGCTACATAGTCCAAGTGCCCGGTAGTTAACTTACGTAGTTCAAGTGTCCGTAGGGAACATACAGAGTCCAAGTGCCCGCTACGGAACCTACATAATCCAAGTGCCCGCTAGTTAATCTACATAGTTCAAGGGCCCGCTAGTTAACCTACATAATCCAAGTACCCGCTAGTTAAACTAGATCGTCCAAGTGTCCACTAATTAACCTACATAGTACAAGTGCCCGCTAGGGAACCTAGATAGTCTAAGTGCCCGCTCTGGAACCTACATAGTTCAAGTGACTACTAGGGAACCTACATAGTCCAAGTGCCCGCTCTGGAACATACATAGTCCAAGTGCCCGTTAGGGAATCTACATAGTCCAAGGCCCGCTAGTTAACGTAGATAGTCCAAGTGCCGCTAGTTAATCTACATAGTCCAAGGGCCCGCTAGTTAAACTACATAGTCCAAGTGCCCGCTAGTTAACCAACATCGTCCAAGGGCCCTCTAGTTAACCTAGCTAGTCCAAGTGCCCGCTAGTTAACCTACATAGTCCAAGTGCACGCTAGGTAACCTAGACATTTCAAGTGACCACTAGGTTACCTACATAGTCCAAGTGCCCGTTCGTTAACCTACATAGTCCAAGTGCCCACTAGGTAACCAATATAGAAAAAAATGCCCGCTAGGGGCCCTAATAGTCCATATGCCCGTTAGTTAACCTAGATAGTCCAAGTGCTCGCGAGTTAACATAGATAGACCAAGTGCCCGCTAGGGAACCTATCTAGTCCAAGTACCCACTAGGAAACGTACATAGTCCAAGTGCCCGCTAGGTAACGTACATAGTCCAAGTGCCCGCTAGGTAACTTAGATAGTCCAAGTGCCCGCTAGGGAACGTACATAGTCCAAGTGCCTGCTAGGTAACCTAGATAGTTCAAGTGCCCACTAGTTAACCTACATAGTCCAGGTTCACCCTAGGTAACCTATATAGTCCAAGGGCCCGCTAGGTAACCTATATTGTCCTGGTGCCCCCTAGTTAACCTACATTCTCCAAGTGCCCGATAGGGAACCTACATAGTCCAAGTGCCCGCTAGGTAACCTACATAGTCCAAATGCACGCTAGTTAATCTACATAGTCCAAGGGCCCGCTAGGGAACCTACATAGTCCAAGTGCCCGTTAGTTAACCTAGATAGTCCAAGTGCCCGCTAGGTAACCTAGATACTCCAACAGCCCGGCAGGTAACCTACATACTCCACGTACCCGCTAGGTAACATAGATAGTTCTAGTGCCCGCTAGGTAACCTACAAAGTCTAAGTGCCCGCTAGGTAATCTATATAGTCCAAATGACCGCTAGGGAGCCTACATAGTCCAAATGCCCGCTAGGTAACCTAGATAGTCTAAGGGCCCTCTAGGTAACCTACATAGTCCTAGTGCCCCCTAGTTAACCTACATTTTCCAAGTGCCCGATAGGGAACCTACATAGTCCAAGTGCCCGCTAGGTAACCTACATAGTCCAAATGCCCTCTAGTTAACCTACATAGTCCACGTGCCCGATAGGGAACTTACATAATCCAAGTGCCCGCTAGGGAACCTACATAGTCCAAGTGCCCGTTAAGTAACCTAGATAGTCCAAATGCCCGCCAGGAAACCCAAATAGTCCAAGTGCCCACTAGGGAACTTACATAGGCCAAGGGCCCGCTATGTAACCTACATAGTCCAAGTGCCCGTTAGTTAACCTAGATAGTCCAACAGCCCTCTAGGTAACCTACATACTCCATGAACCCGCTAGGTAACGTAGATAGTTCAAGTGCCAGCTAGGTAACCTACAGAGTCTAAGTGTCCACTAGGTTATCTATATAGTCCAAATGCCCGCTAGGGAACCTACATAGTCCAAGTTCCCGCTAGGTAACCTAGATAATCCAAGTGCCCGCTAGTTAACCTAGATAGTCCAAGTACCCGCTAGTTAACCTAGATCGGCCAATTGTCCGCTAGTTAACCTACATAGTCCAAGTGCCCGCTAGGTAACCTACATAGTCCAAGGGCCCTCTAGTTAACCTATATAGTCCAAGTGCCCGCTAGGGGACGTACATAGTCCAAGTGCCCGCTAGGTAACCTAGATAGTCCAAGTGCCCGCTAGGTTATGTACATAGTTCAAGTGCCCGCTAGGTAACCTAGATTGTCCAAGTGTCCGCTAGTTAACCTACATAGTCCAAGTGCCCGCTAGGTAACCTAGATAGTCCAAGGTCCTGCTAGTTAACCTACATAGTCCAATGCCCGATAGGGAACCTACATAGTCCAAGTGCCCGCTGAGGAACCTACATAGTCCAAGTGCCTGATAGGGAACCTACATATTCCAAGTGACGTTAGGGAACCTAGATAGTCCAAGTGCCCGTAGGGAAAGTATATAGTCCAAGTGCCCGCTAGGGAACCTACATAGTCAAAATGCCCGCTAGGGAACCTGCATTGTACAAGGGCCCTCTAATTAACCTAGATAGTTCACGTGCCCGCTAGTTAACCTACATAGTCCAAGGTCAGCTAGTTAACCTAGATAGTACAAGTGCCCGCTAGTTAACCTACATAGTCCAAGTGCCTGCTAGTTAACCTACATAGTCCAAGGGCCCGCTAGTTAACCTAGATATTCCAAGTTCCCGCTAGTTAACCTAGATCGTCCAAGTGTATGCTAGTTAACCTACATAATCCAAGTTCCCGTTAGGTAACCTAGATAGTACAAGTGCCCGCAAGGTAACCTCCATAGTCCAAGTGCCCGCTAGGTAATCTAGATATTTCAAGTTCCTGTTAGCTAACCTAGATAATCCAAGTGCCCGCTAGGTAACCTACATAGTCCAAGTGCCATTTCGTTAACCTAGATAGTCCAAGTGCCTGCTAGGTAAGCTACATAGTCCAAGGGCCTGCTCGGTAACCTATATAGTCCAAGTGTCCGCTAGGTAACCTACATAGTCCAAGTTCCCGCTAGGTAACCTACATAGTCCAAATGCCCTCTAGTTAACCTACATAGTCCAAGTGCACCATAGGGAACCTACATAATCCAAGTGCCCGCTAGGGAACCTACATAGTCCAAGTGCCAGTTAGGTAACCTAGATCGTCCAAATGCCCGCCAGGAAACCCACATAGTCCAAGTGCCCGCGAGAAACTTACATAGTCCAAGGGCCCGCTAGGGAACCTACATAGTCCAAGTGCCCGTTAGGTAACCTAGATCGTCCAAATGCCCGCCAGGAAACCCACATAGTCCAAGTGCCCGCTAGGGAACTTACATAGGCCAAGGGCCCGCTAGAGAACCTACATAGTCCAAGTGCCCGTTAGTTAACCTAGATAGTCCAAGTGCCCGCTTGGTAACCTAGATTGTCCAACAGACCGCTAGGTAACCTACATACTCCAAGAACCCGCTAGGTAACGTAGATAGTTCAAGTGCCCGCTAGGTAACCTACAGAGTCTAAGTGCCCGCTAGGTTATCTATATAGTCCAAATGAACCGCTAGGGAACCTACATAGTCCAAGTGCCTGCTAGGTAACCTAGATAATTCAAGTGCCCGCTAATTAACCTATATCGTCCTAATGCCCTCTAGTTAACCTAGATTGTCCAAGTGCCCACTAGTTAACCTACATAGTCAATTGGCCCGCTAGTTAACCTACATAGTGCAAGAGTCCGCTAGTTAACCTAGATCGTGCAAGTGTCTGCTAGTTAACCTACATAGTCCAAGTGCCAGTTAGCTAACCTAGATAGTCCAAGGGCCTGCTAGTTAACCAACATAGTCCAAGTGCCCGCTAGGTAACCTACATAGTCCAAGTGCCCGCTAGGTAACCTACATAGTCCAAGTGCCCGCTAGGTCACCTATATAGTCTAAATGCCCGCTAGGGAACCTAAATAGTCCAAGTGCCCTCTAGTTAAACTATTGTCCAAGGGACCGCTAGTTGACCTAGATATTCCAAGTACCCGCTAGTTAAGCTAGATCGTCCAAGTGCCCGCTAGGGAACCTACATAGTCCAATTGCCCGCTCTGGAACATACATAGTCCAAGTGCCCTTTAGTTAACCTATATAATCAAAGTGCCCGCTAGTTAACTTAGATAGTCCAAGAGCCCGCTAGGTAACCTACATAGTCCAAGTGCCCGCTAGGTAACCTATATAGTCCAAATGCCCGCTAGGGAACCTACATTGTCCAAGTGCCCGCTAGTTAACCAAGATAGTCCAATTGCCCGCTAGTTAACCTAGATAGTCCAAGTGCCCGCTAGTAAACCTAGATAGTCCAAGGGCCCGCTAGTTAATCTAGATAGTCCAAGTGCCCGCTTGTTAACCTACATAGTCCAAGGGCCCTCTAGTTAACCAAGATAGTCCAAGTGTCCGCTAGGGGACGTACATAGTCCAAGTGCCCGCTAGGTAACCTAGATAGTCCAAGTGCCCACTATTGTATGTACATAGTTCAAGTGCCCTGTAGGTAACCTAGATTGTCCAAGTGTCCGCTAGTTAACCTACATAGTCCAAGTGCCCGCTAGGTAACCTAGATAGTCCAAGGTTCTGCTAGTTAACCTACATAGTCCAATGCCCGATAGGGACCCTACATAGTCCATGTGCCCGCTAGGAACCTACTTAGTCCTAGTACCCGATAGGGAACCTACATATTCCAAATGCCCGTTAGGGAACCTAGATAGTCCAAGTGACCGTAGGGAACCTATATAGTCCAAGTGCCCGCTAGGGAACCTACATAGTCAAAGTGCCCGCTAGGGAACCTGCATTGTACAAGTGCCCGCTAATTAACCTAGATAGTCCAAGTGCCCGGTAGTTAACCTAGATAGTCCAAGTGCCCGCTAGTTAACCTTGATCATCCAATTGCCCGCTAGTTAACCTACATAGTCCAAGTGCCTGATAGGGCATCTACATAGTCCAAGTGCAAGCAGAGAACCTACATAGTCCAAGTGCCCGATAGGGAACCTACATATTCCAAGTGCCCGTTAGGGGACCTAGATAGTCCAAGTGCCCATAGGAACCTATATAGTCCAAGTGCCCACTAGGGAACCTACATAGTCCAAGTGCCCGCTACGTGACCTACATAGTGCAAGTGCCCGCTAGTTAACCTAGATAGTCCAAGTGCCCGTTAGGTAACCTACATAGTGCAAGTGTCCGCTAGTTAACCTATTGTCAAAGGGACCGCTAGTTAACCTAGATAGTCCAAGTACCCGCTAGTTAACCTAGATCGGCCAATTGTCCGCTAGTTAACCTACATAGTCCAAGTGCCCGCTAGGTAACCTAGATAGTCCAAGTGCCCTTTAGTGAACCTACATAGTCCAAGTGCCCGCTCTGGAACATACATAGTCCAAGTCCCCATTAGTTAACTTAGATAATCCAAGTGCCTGCTAGTTAACCTAGATAGTCCAAGTGCCCGCTAGGTAACCTGCATAGTCCAAGTGCCCGCTAGTTAACCTAGATAGTCCAAGTGCCCGCTAGTTAACCTAGATAGTCCAAGTGCCCGCTAGTTAACCATGATCATCAAAGTGCCCTCTAGTTAACTTACATAGTCCAAAGGCCTGCTAGTTAACCTACATAGACCTAGGGCCCGCTAGTTAGCCTAGATAGTCCAAGTGCCCGCTAGTTAACCTACATAGTCCAAGTCCCCGCTAGGTATCCTAGATAGTCCAAGTGACCATTAGGTTACCTACATAGTCCAAGTGCCCGTTCGTTAACCTACATAATCCAAGTGCCCGCTAGGTAACGTAGATAGCACAAGTGCCCGCTAGGGAACGTACATAGTCCAAGTGCCCGCTAAGTAACCTAGATAGTCCAAGTGCCCGCTAGTTAACCTACATAGTCCAAGTGCCTGCTAGGTAAACTACATAGTCCAAGTGCCCACTAGGTAACCTAGACAGTCCAATTGCCCGCTAGTTAACCAAGACAGTCCAAGTTCCAGATAGGGACCTACATAGTCCAAGTGCTTGCTAGGGAACCTACATAGTCCAAGTGCTAGCTAGGCATCCTACATAGTCCAAATGCCCATTAGTTAACCTAGATAGTCAAAGTGCCTGCTAGGTAACCTAAATAGTCCAAGTGCCCGCTAGGGAACCTACATAGTCCAAGTGCCCGTTAGCTAACCTAGATAGTCGAAGTGTCCGCTAGTTAACCTACATAGTCCAAGTGCCCGTTGGTTAACCTAGATAGGCCAAGTGCCCGCTAGGTAACCTAGACAGTCCAAGTGCCCGCTAGCTTACCTACATAGTCCAAGTGCACGTTCGTTAACCTAGATAGGCCAAGTGCCCGCTAGGTAACCTAGACAGTCCAAGTGCCCGCTAGGTAGCCAACATATTCCAAGTGCCCACTAGGTAACCTAAATAATCCAAATGCCCGCTAGGGAAACTACATAGTCCAAGTGCTCGCTAGTTAACCTAGATAGTCCAAGTGCCCGCTAGTAAACCTAGATAGTCCAAGGGCCCGCTAGTTAATCTAGATAGTCCAAGTGCCCGCTAGTTAACATACATAGTCCAAGGGCCCTCTAGTTAACCTAGATAGTCCAAGTGCCCGCTAGGGGACGTACATAATCCAAGTGCCCGATAGTTAACCTAGATAGTCCAAGTGCCCACTATTGTATGTACATAGTTCAAGTGCCCGGTAGGTAACCTAGATAGTCCAAGGTCCTGCTAGTTAACCTACATAGTCCAATGCCCGATAGGGACCCTACATAGTCCAAGTGCCCGCTGAGGAACCTACATAGTCCAAGTACCCGATAGGGAACCTACATATCCCAAGTGCCCGTTATGGAACCTAGATAGTCCAAGTGCCCGTAGGGAACCTATATAGTCCAAGTGCCCGCTAGGTAACCTACATAGTCAAAGTGCCCGCTAGGGAACCTGCATTGTACAAGTGCCCGCTAATTAACCTAGATAGTCCAAGTGCCTGCTAGTTAACCTAGTTAGTCCAAGTGCCCGCTAGTTAACCTTGATCATCCAATTGCCCGCTAGTTAACCTACATAGTCCAAGTGCCTGATAGGGACCCTACATAGTCCAAGTGCCCGCTGAGGAACCTACATAGTCCAAGTACCCGATAGGGAACCTACATATTCCAAGTGCCCGTTAGGGAACCTAGATAGTCCAAGTGCCCGTAGGGAACCTATATAATCCAAGTGCCCGCTAGGGAACCTACATAGTCAAACTGCGCCGCTACGTGACCTACATAGTGCAAGTGTCCGCTAGTTAACCTACATAGTCAAAGTGCCCGCTAGTTAAACTAGATAGTCCAAGTGCCCGCTAGGTAACCTACATAGTGCAAGTGTCCACTAGTTAACCTATTGTCCAAGGGACCGCTAGTTAACCTAGATAGTCCAAGTACCCGCTAGTTAACCTAGATCGTCTAATTGTCCGCTAGTTAACCTACATAGTCCAAGTGCCCGTTCGGTAACCTAGATAGTCCAAGTGCCCTTTAGGGAACCTACATAGTCCACGTGCCCGCTAGGGAACCTACATAGTCCAATTGCCCGCTCTGGAAAATACATAGTCCAAGTCCCCATTAGTTAACCTAGATAATCCAAGTGCCTGCTAGTTAACGTACATAGTCCAAGTGCCCGCTAGGTAACCTATATAGTCCAAATGCCCGCTAGGTATCCTACATAGTCCAAGTGCCCGCTAGTTAACCTAGTTAGTCCAAGTTCCCGCTAGTTAACCAGGATCATCAAAGTGCCCTCTAGTTAACTTACATAGTCCAAAGGCCTGCTAGTTAACCTACATAGACCAAGGGCCCGCTAGTTAATCTAGATAGTCCAAGTGCCCGCTAGTTAACCTACATAGTCCAAGTCCCCGCTAGGTAACCTAGACAGTCCAAGTGACCATTAGGTTACCTACATAGTCCAAGTGCCCGTTCGTTAACCTACATAATCCAAGTGCCCGCTAGGTAACGTAGATAGCACAAGTGCCCGCTAGGGAACATACATAGTCCAAGTGCCCGCTAAGTAACCTAGATAGTCCAAGTGCCCGCTAGTTAACCTACATAGCCCAATTGCCTGCTAGGTAAACTACATAGTCCAAGTGCCCACTAGGTAACCTAGACAGTCCAATTGCCCGCTAGTTAACATAGACAGTCCAAGTTCCCGATAGGGAACCTACATAGTCCATGTGCTCGCTAGGGAACCTACATAGTCCAAGTGCTCGCTAGCCATCCTACGTAGTCCAAATGCCCGTTAGTTAACCTAGAAAGTCAAAGTGCCTGCTAGGTAACCTAAATAGTCCAAGTGCCCGCTAGGGAACCTACATAGTCCAAGTACCCGCTAAGTAACCTAGATAGTCCAATTGCCCGTTAGCTAACCTAGATAGTCGAAGTGTCCGCTAGTTAACCTACATAGTCCCAGTGCCCGTTGGTTAACCTAGATAGGCCAAGTGCCCGCTAGGTAACCTTGACAGTCCAAGTGCCCGCTAGGTTACCTACATAGTCCAAGTGCCCGCTAGGTAACCTACATAGTCCAAGTGCCCACTAGGTAACCTAAATAATCCAAATGCCCGCTAGGGAAACTACATAGTCCAAGTGCACGCTAGTTAACCTAGATAGTCCAAGTGCCCGCTAGTAAACCTAGATAGTATAAGGGGCCGCTAGTTAATCTAGATAGTCCAAGTGCCCGCTAGTTAACCTAGATAGTCCAAGTGCCCGCTAGTTAACCTAGATCGTCTAAGTGCCCGCTAATTTACCTAGATAATCCAAGTGCCCGTTAGTTAACCTACATAGTCCAAGGTCCCTCTAGTTAACCTAGATAGTCCAAGTGCCCACTAGGGTATGTACATAGTTCAAGTGCCCGCTAGGTAACCTAAATTGTCCAAGTGTCCGCGAATTAACCTACATAGTCCAAGTGCCCGCTAGGTAACATAGATAGACCAAAGTCCTGCTCGTTAACCTACATAGTCCAATGCCCGATAGGGAACCTACATAGTCCAAGTGCCCGCTGAGGAACCTACATAGTCCAAGTGCCCGATAGGAAACCTACATATTCCAAGTGCCCGTTAGGGAACCTAGATAGTCCAAGTGCCCGTAGGGAACCTACATAATCCAAGTGCCCCTAGGGAACCTACATAGTCAAAATGCCCGCTAGGGAACCTGCATTATACAAGTGCTCGCTAATTGACCTAGATAGTCCACGTGCCCGCTAGTTAACCTAGATAGTCCAAGTGCCCGATAGTTAACCTACATAGTCCAAGTGCCTGATAGGGAACCTACATAGTCCAAGTGCCCGCAGAGGAACCTACATAGTCCAAGTGCCCGTTAGGGAACCTAGATAGTCCAAGTGCCCGTAGGGAACCTATATAGTCCAAGTGCCTGCTAGGGAACCTACATAGTAAAAGTGCCCGCTAGGGAACCTGCTTTGTGCGAGTGCCCGCTAGTTAACCTAGATAGTCCAAGTGCCCGTTAGTTAACCTAGATAGTCGAAGTGCCCGATAGTTAACCTACACAGTCCAAGGTCAGGTAGTTAACCTAGATAGTCCAAGGTCCTGCTAGTTAACCTACATAGTCCAATGCCCGATAGGGAACCTACATAGTCCAAGTGCCCGCTGAGGAACCTACATAGTCCAAGTGCCCGATAGGGAACCTACATATTCCAAGTGACGTTAGGGAACCTAGATAGTCCAAGTGTCCGTAGGGAAACTATATAGTCCAAGTGCCCGCTAGGGAACCTACATAGTCAAAATGCCCGCTA
Source organism: Tenrec ecaudatus (assembly GCF_050624435.1). Lineage (NCBI taxonomy): Eukaryota > Metazoa > Chordata > Mammalia > Afrosoricida > Tenrecidae > Tenrec > Tenrec ecaudatus. Next base: position 97,772 of record NW_027458021.1, on the reverse strand, counting down.
GGGAACCTGCATTGTACAAGTGCCCTCTAATTAACCTAGATAGTTCACGTGCCCGCTAGTTAACCTACATAGTCCAAGGTCAGCTAGTTAACCTAGATAGTACAAGTGCCCGCTAGTTAACCTACATAGTCCAAGTGCCTGCTAGTTAACCTACATAGTCCAAGGGCCCGCTAGTTAACCTAGATATTCCAAGTTCCCGCTAGTTAACCTAGATCGTCCAAGTGTATGCTAGTTAACCTACATAATCCAAGTTCCCGTTAGGTAACCTAGATAGTACAAGTGCCCGCAAGGTAACCTCCATAGTCCAAGTGCCCGCTAGGTAATCTAGATATTCCAAGTTCCTGTTAGCTAACCTAGATAATCCTAGTGCCCGCTAGGTAACCTACATAGTCCAAGTGCCATTTCGTTAACCTAGATAGTCCAAGTGCCTGCTAGGTAAGCTACATAGTCCAAGGGCCTGCTAGGTAACCTATATAATCCAAGTGTCCGCTAGGTAACCTACATAGTCCAAGTTCCCGCTAGGTAACCTACATAGTCCAAATGCCCTCTAGTTAACCTACATAGTCCAAGTGCACCATAGGGAACCTACATATTCCAAGTGCCCGCTAGGGAACCTACATAGTCCAAGTGCCCGTTAGGTAACCTAGATCGTCCAAATGCCCGCCAGGAAACCCACATAGTCCAAGTGCCCGCTAGGAACTTACATAGTCCAAGGGCCCACTAGGGAACCTACATAGTCCAAGTGCCTGTTAGGTAACCTAGATCGTCCAAATGCCCGCCAGGAAACCCACATAGTCCAAGTGCCCGCTAGGGAACTTACATAGTCCAAGGGCCCGCTAGAGAACCTACATAGTCCAAGTGCCCGTTAGTTAACCTAGATAGTCCAAGTGCCCGCTTGGTAACCTAGATTGTCCAACAGACCGCTAGGTAACCTACATACTCCAAGAACCCGCTAGGTAACGTAGATAGTTCAAGTGCCCGCTAGGTAACCTACAGAGTCTAAGTGCCCGCTAGGTTATCTATATAGTCCAAATGCCCGCTAGGGAACCTACATAGTCCAAGTGCCTGCTAGGTAACCTAGATAATTCAAGTGCCCGCTAATTAACCTATATCGTCCAAATGCCCTCTAGTTAACCTAGATTGTCCAAGTGCCCACTAGTTAACCTACATAGTCAATTGGCCCGCTAGTTAACCTACATAGTGCAAGAGTCCGCTAGTTAACCTAGATCGTGCAAGTGTCTGCTAGTTAACCTACATAGTCCAAGTGCCAGTTAGCTAACCTAGATAGTCCAAGGGCCTGCTAGTTAACCAACATAGTCCAAGTGCCCGCTAGGTAACCTACATAGTCCAAGTGCCCGCTAGGTAACCTATATAGTCTAAATGCCCGCTAGGGAACCTAAATAGTCCAAGTGCCCTCTAGTTAAACTATTGTCCAAGGGACCGCTAGTTGACCTAGATATTCCAAGTACCCGCTAGTTAAGCTAGATCGTCCAAGTGCCCGCTAGGGAACCTACATAGTCCAATTGCCCGCTCTGGAACATACATAGTCCAAGTGCCCTTTAGTTAACCTATATAATCAAAGTGCCCGCTAGTTAACTTAGATAGTCCAAGAGCCCGCTAGGTAACCTACATAGTCCAAGTGCCCGCTAGGTAACCTATATAGTCCAAATGCCCGCTAGGGAACCTACATTGTCCAAGTGCCCGCTAGTTAACCAAGATAGTCCAAGTGCCCGCTAGTTAACCTAGATAGTCCAAGTGCCCGCTAGTAAACCTAGATAGTCCAAGGGCCCGCTAGTTAATCTAGATAGTCCAAGTGCCCGCTAGTTAACCTACATAGTCCAAGGGCCCTCTAGTTAACCAAGATAGTCCAAGTGTCCGCTAGGGGACGTACATAGTCCAAGTGCCCGCTAGGTAACCTAGATAGTCCAAGTGCCCACTATTGTATGTACATAGTTCAAGTGCCCTGTAGGTAACCTAGATTGTCCAAGTGTCCGCTAGTTAACCTACATAGTCCAAGTGCCCACTAGGTAACCTAGATAGTCCAAGGTTCTGCTAGTTAACCTACATAGTCCAATGCCCGATAGGGACCCTACATAGTCCATGTGCCCGCTAGGAACCTACTTAGTCCTAGTACCTGATAGGGAACCTACATATTCCAAATGCCCGTTAGGGAACCTAGATAGTCCAAGTGACCGTAGGGAACCTATATAGTCCAAGTGCCCGCTAGGGAACCTACATAGTCAAAGTGCCCGCTAGGGAACCTGCATTGTACAAGTGCCCGCTAATTAACCTAGATAGTCCAAGTGCCCGGTAGTTAACCTAGATAGTCCAAGTGCCCGCTAGTTAACCTTGATCATCCAATTGCCCGCTAGTTAACCTACATAGTCCAAGTGCCTGATAGGGCATCTACATAGTCCAAGTGCAAGCAGAGAACCTACATAGTCCAAGTGCCCGATAGGGAACCTACATATTCCAAGTGCCCGTTAGGGGACCTAGATAGTCCAAGTGCCCATAGAGAACCTATATAGTCCAAGTGCCCACTAGGGAACCTACATAGTCCAAGTGCCCGCTACGTGACCTACATAGTGCAAGTGCCCGCTAGTTAACCTAGATAGTCCAAGTGCCCGCTAGGTAACCTACATAGTGCAAGTGTCCGCTAGTTAACCTATTGTCAAAGGGACCGCTAGTTAACCTAGATAGTCCAAGTACCCGCTAGTTAACCTAGATCGGCCAATTGTCCGCTAGTTAACCTACATAGTCCAAGTGCCCGCTAGGTAACCTAGATAGTCCAAGTGCCCTTTAGTGAACCTACATAGTCCAAGTGCCCGCTCTGGAACATACATAGTCCAAGTCCCCATTAGTTAACTTAGATAATCCAAGTGCCTGCTAGTTAACCTAGATAGTCCAAGTGCCCGCTAGGTAACCTACATAGTCCAAGTGCCCGCTAGGTAACCTATATAGTCCAAATGCCCGCTAGGGAACCTGCATAGTCCAAGTGCCCGCTAGTTAACCTAGATAGTCCAAGTGCCCGCTAGTTAACCTAGATAGTCCAAGTGCCCGCTAGTTAACCATGATCATCAAAGTGCCCTCTAGTTAACTTACATAGTCCAAAGGCCTGCTAGTTAACCTACATAGACCAAGGGCCCGCTAGTTAACCTAGATAGTCCAAGTGCCCGCTAGTTAACCTACATAGTCCAAGTCCCCGCTAGGTAACCTAGACAGTCCAAGTGACCATTAGGTTACCTACATAGTCCAAGTGCCCGTTCGTTAACCTACATAATCCAAGTGCCCGCTAGGTAACGTAGATAGCACAAGTGCCCGCTAGGGAACGTACATAGTCCAAGTGCCCGCTAAGTAAACTAGATAGTCCAAGTGCCCGCTAGTTAACCTACATAGTCCAAGTGCCTGCTAGGTAAACTACATAGTCCAAGTGCACCATAGGGAACCTAGACAGTCCAATTGCCCGCTAGTTAACCAAGACAGTCCAAGTTCCAGATAGGGACCTACATAGTCCAAGTGCTTGCTAGGGAACCTACATAGTCCAAGTGCTAGCTAGGCATCCTACATAGTCCAAATGCCCATTAGTTAACCTAGATAGTCAAAGTGCCTGCTAGGTAACCTAAATAGTCCAAGTGCCCGCTAGGGAACCTACATAGTTCAAGTGCCCGTTAGCTAACCTAGATAGTCGAAGTGTCCGCTAGTTAACCTACATAGTCCAAGTGCCCGTTAGTTAACCTAGATAGTCCAAGTGCCCGCTTGGTAACCTAGATTGTCCAACAGACCGCTAGGTAACCTACATACTCCAAGAACCCGCTAGGTAACGTAGATAGTTCAAGTGCCCGCTAGGTAACCTACAGAGTCTAAGTGCCCGCTAGGTTATCTATATAGTCCAAATGCCCGCTAGGGAACCTACATAGTCCAAGTGCCTGCTAGGTAACCTAGATAATTCAAGTGCCCGCTAATTAACCTATATCGTCCAAATGCCCTCTAGTTAACCTAGATTGTCCAAGTGCCCACTAGTTAACCTACATAGTCAATTGGCCCGCTAGTTAACCTACATAGTGCAAGAGTCCGCTAGTTAACCTAGATCGTGCAAGTGTCTGCTAGTTAACCTACATTGTCCAAGTGCCCGCTAGTTAACCAAGATAGTCCAAGTGCCCGCTAGTTAACCTAGATAGTCCAAGTGCCCGCTAGTAAACCTAGATAGTCCAAGGGCCCGCTAGTTAATCTAGATAGTCCAAGTGCCCGCTAGTTAACCTACATAGTCCAAGGGCCCTCTAGTTAACCAAGATAGTCCAAGTGTCCGCTAGGGGACGTACATAGTCCAAGTGCCCGCTAGGTAACCTAGATAGTCCAAGTGCCCACTATTGTATGTACATAGTTCAAGTGCCCTGTAGGTAACCTAGATTGTCCAAGTGTCCGCTAGTTAACCTACATAGTCCAAGTGCCCACTAGGTAACCTAGATAGTCCAAGGTTCTGCTAGTTAACCTACATAGTCCAATGCCCGATAGGGACCCTACATAGTCCATGTGCCCGCTAGGAACCTACTTAGTCCTAGTACCCGATAGGGAACCTACATATTCCAAATGCCCGTTAGGGAACCTAGATAGTCCAAGTGACCGTAGGGAACCTATATAGTCCAAGTGCCCGCTAGGGAACCTACATAGTCAAAGTGCCCGCTAGGGAACCTGCATTGTACAAGTGCCCGCTAATTAACCTAGATAGTCCAAGTGCCCGGTAGTTAACCTAGATAGTCCAAGTGCCCGCTAGTTAACCTTGATCATCCAATTGCCCGCTAGTTAACCTACATAGTCCAAGTGCCTGATAGGGCATCTACATAGTCCAAGTGCAAGCAGAGAACCTACATAGTCCAAGTGCCCGATAGGGAACCTACATATTCCAAGTGCCCGTTAGGGGACCTAGATAGTCCAAGTGCCCATAGAGAACCTATATAGTCCAAGTGCCCACTAGGGAACCTACATAGTCCAAGTGCCCGCTACGTGACCTACATAGTGCAAGTGCCCGCTAGTTAACCTAGATAGTCCAAGTGCCCGCTAGGTAACCTACATAGTGCAAGTGTCCGCTAGTTAACCTATTGTCAAAGGGACCGCTAGTTAACCTAGATAGTCCAAGTACCCGCTAGTTAACCTAGATCGGCCAATTGTCCGCTAGTTAACCTACATAGTCCAAGTGCCCGCTAGGTAACCTAGATAGTCCAAGTGCCCTTTAGTGAACCTACATAGTCCAAGTGCCCGCTCTGGAACATACATAGTCCAAGTCCCCATTAGTTAACTTAGATAATCCAAGTGCCTGCTAGTTAACCTAGATAGTCCAAGTGCCCGCTAGGTAACCTACATAGTCCAAGTGCCCGCTAGGTAACCTATATAGTCCAAATGCCCGCTAGGGAACCTGCATAGTCCAAGTGCCCGCTAGTTAACCTAGATAGTCCAAGTGCCCGCTAGTTAACCTAGATAGTCCAAGTGCCCGCTAGTTAACCATGATCATCAAAGTGCCCTCTAGTTAACTTACATAGTCCAAAGGCCTTCTAGTTAACCTACATAGACCAAGGGCCCGCTAGTTAACCTAGATAGTCCAAGTGCCCGCTAGTTAACCTACATAGTCCAAGTCCCCGCTAGGTAACCTAGACAGTCCAAGTGACCATTAGGTTACCTACATAGTCCAAGTGCCCGTTCGTTAACCTACATAATCCAAGTGCCCGCTAGGTAACGTAGATAGCACAAGTGCCCGCTAGGGAACGTACATAGTCCAAGTGCCCGTTAAGTAACCTAGATAGTCCAAGTGCCCGCTAGTTAACCTACATAGTCCAAGTGCCTGCTAGGTAAACTACATAGTCCAAGTGCCCACTAGGTAACCTAGACAGTCCAATTGCCCGCTAGTTAACCAAGACAGTCCAAGTTCCAGATAGGGACCTACATAGTCCAAGTGCTCGCTAGGGAACCTACATAGTCCAAGTGCTAGCTAGGCATCCTACATAGTCCAAATGCCCATTAGTTAACCTAGATAGTCAAAGTGCCTGCTAGGTAACCTAAATAGTCCAAGTGCCCGCTAGGGAACCTACATAGTCCAAGTGCCCGTTAGCTAACCTAGATAGTCGAAGTGTCCGCTAGTTAACCTACATAGTCCAAGTGCCCGTTGGTTAACCTAGATAGGCCAAGTGCCCGCTAGGTAACCTAGACAGTCCAAGTGCCCGCTAGGTTACCTACATAGTCCAAGTGCACGTTCGTTAACCTAGATAGGCCAAGTGCCCGCTAGGTAACCTAGACAGTCCAAGTGCCCGTTAGGTAGCCAACATAGTCCAAGTGCCCACTAGGTAACCTAAATAATCCAAATGCCCGCTAGGGAAACTACATAGTCCAAGTGCTCGCTAGTTAACCTAGATAGTCCAAGTGCCCGCTAGTAAACCTAGATAGTCCAAGGGCCCGCTAGTTAATCTAGATAGTCCAAGTGCCCGCTAGTTAACATACATAGTCCAAGGGCCCTCTAGTTAACCAAGATAGTCCAAGTGCCCGCTAGGGGACGTACATAATCCAAGTGCCCGATAGTTAACCTAGATAGTCCAAGTGCCCACTATTGTATGTACATAGTTCAAGTGCCCGGTAGGTAACCTAGATAGTCCAAGGTCCTGCTAGTTAACCTACATAGTCCAATGCCCGATAGGGACCCTATATAGTCCAAGTGCCCGCTGAGGAACCTACATAGTCCAAGTACCCGATAGGGAACCTACATATCCCAAGTGCCCGTTATGGAACCTAGATAGTCCAAGTGCCCGTAGGGAACCTATATAGTCCAAGTGCCCGCTAGGTAACCTACATAGTCAAAGTGCCCGCTAGGTAACCTGCATTGTACAAGTGCCCGCTAATTAACCTAGATAGTCCAAGTGCCTGCTAGTTAACCTAGTTAGTCCAAGTGCCCGCTAGTTAACCTTGATCATCCAATTGCCCGCTAGTTAACCTACATAGTCCAAGTGCCTGATAGGGACCCTACATAGTCCAAGTGCCCGCTGAGGAACCTACATAGTCCAAGTACCCGATAGGGAACCTACATATTCCAAGTGCCCGTTAGGGAAGCTATATAGTCCAAGTGCCCGTAGGGAACCTATATAATCCAAGTGCCCGCTAGGGAACCTACATAGTCAAACTGCGCCGCTACGTGACCTACATAGTGCAAGTGTCCGCTAGTTAACCTACATAGTCAAAGTGCCCGCTAGTTAAACTAGATAGTCCAAGTGCCCGCTAGGTAACCTACATAGTGCAAGTGTCCACTAGTTAACCTATTGTCCAAGGGACCGCTAGTTAACCTAGATAGTCCAAGTACCCGCTAGTTAACCTAGATCGTCTAATTGTCCGCTAGTTAACCTACATAGTCCAAGTGCCCGTTCGGTAACCTAGATAGTCCAAGTGCCCTTTAGGGAACCTACATAGTCCACGTGCCCGCTAGGGAACCTACATAGTCCAATTGCCCGCTCTGGAACATACATAGTCCAAGTCCCCATTAGTTAACCTAGATAATCCAAGTGCCTGCTAGTTAACCTACATAGTCCAAGTGCCCGCTAGGTAACCTATATAGTCCAAATGCCCGCTAGGGATCCTACATAGTCCAAGTGCCCGCTAGTTAACCTAGTTTGTCCAAGTGCCCGCTAGTTAACCAGGATCATCAAAGTGCCCTCTAGTTAACTTACATAGTCCAAAGGCCTGCTAGTTAACCTACATAGACCAAGGGCCCGCTAGTTAATCTAGATAGTCCAAGTGCCCGCTAGTTAACCTACATAGTCCAAGTCCCCGCTAGGTAACCTAGACAGTCCAAGTGACCATTAGGTTACCTACATAGTCCAAGTGCCCGTTCGTTAACCTACATAATCCAAGTGCCCGCTGGGTAACGTAGATAGCACAAGTGCCCGCTAGGGAACATACATAGTCCAAGTGCCCGCTAAGTAACCTAGATAGTCCAAGTGCCCGCTAGTTAACCTACATAGCCCAATTGCCTGCTAGGTAAACTACATAGTCCAAGTGCCCACTAGGTAACCTAGACAGTCCAATTGCCCGCTAGTTAACATAGACAGTCCAAGTTCCCGATAGGGAACCTACATAGTCCATGTGCTCGCTAGGGAACCTACATAGTCCAAGTGCTCGCTAGCCATCCTACATAGTCCAAATGCCCGTTAGTTAACCTAGATAGTCAAAGTGCCTGCTAGGTAACCTAAATAGTCCAAGTGCCCGCTAGGGAACCTACATAGTCCAAGTGCCCGTTAGCTAACCTAGATAGTCGAAGTGTCCGCTAGTTAACCTACATAGTCCAAGTGCCCGTTGGTTAACCTAGATAGGCCAAGTGCCTGCTAGGTAACCTAGACAGTCCAAGTGCCCGCTAGGTTACCTACATAGTCCAAGTGCCCGCTAGGTAACCTACATAGTCCAAGTGCCCACTAGGTAACCTAAATAATCCAAATGCCCGCTAGGGAAACTACATAGTCCAAGTGCCCGCTAGTTAACCTAGATAGTCCAAGTGCCCGCTAGTAAACCTAGATAGTATAAGGGGCCGCTAGTTAATCTAGATAGTCCAAGTGCCCGCTAGTTAACCTAGATAGGCCATGTGCCCGCAGGTTAACCTAGATCGTCTAAGTGCCCGCTAATTTACCTAGATAATCCAAGTGCCCGTTAGTTAACCTACATAGTCCAAGGGCCCTCTAGTTAACCTAGATAGTCCAAGTGCCCACTAGGGTATGTACATAGTTCAAATGCCCGCTAGGTAACCTAAATTGTCCAAGTGTCCGCGAATTAACCTACATAGTCCAAGTGCCCACTAGGTAACCTAGATAGACCAAAGTCCTGCTCGTTAACCTACATAGTCCAATGCCCGATAGGGAACCTACATAGTCCAAGTGCCCGCTGAGGAACCTACATAGTCCAAGTGCCCGATAGGGAACCTACATATTCCAAGTGCCCGTTAGGGAACCTAGATAGTCCAAGTGCCCGTAGGGAACCTACATAGTCCAAGTGCCCCTAGGGAACCTACATAGTCAAAATGCCCGCTAGGGAACCTGCATTGTACAAGTGCTCGCTAATTGACCTAGATAGTCCACGTGCCCGCTAGTTAACCTAGATAGTCCAAGTGCCCGATAGTTAACCTACATAGTCCAAGTGCCTGATAGGGAACCTACATAGTCCAAGTGCCCGCAGAGGAACCTACATAGTCCAAGTGCCCGTTAGGGAACCTAGATAGTCCAAGTGCCCATAGGGAACCTATATAGTCCAAGTGCCTGCTAGGGAACCTACATAGTAAAAGTGCCCGCTAGGGAACCTGCTTTGTGCGAGTGCCCGCTAGTTAACCTAGATAGTCCAAGCGCCCGTTAGTTAACCTAGATAGTCGAAGTGCCCGATAGTTAACCTACACAGTCCAAGGTCAGGTAGTTAACCTAGATAGTCCAAGTGCCTGCTAGTTAACCTACATAGTCCAAGGGCCCGCTAGTTAACCTAGATATTCCAAGTGCCCGCTAGTTAACCTAGATCATCCAAGTGTACGCTAGTTAACCTACATAGTCCAAGTGCCCTTTCGTTAACCTAGATAGTCCAAGTGCCTGCTAGGTAACCTACATAGTCCAAGGGCCCGGGAGGTAACCTATATAGTCCAAGTGCCCGCTAAGAAACCAAGATAGTCCAAGTGCCCGTTAGGTAACCTATATAGTCCAAGTGCCCGCTAGGTAACCTACATAGTCCAAGTTCCCGCTAGGTAACTTAGATAGTCCAAGTGCCCGTTACCTAACCTAGATAATCCAATTGCCCGCTATGCAACATACATAGTCCAAGTGCCCATTCGTTAACCTAGAAGTCCAAGTGCCCTTTGGTAACCTAGACTGTCCAAGTGCCCGCTAGGTTACCTACATAGTCCAAATGCCCGCTAATTAACCTACATAGTCCAAGTGCCCTCTAGGTAACCTAGATAGTGCAAGTGCCCGCTAGGTAACCTACATAGTCCAAGTGCCCGCTAGTTAACCTAGATAGTCCAAGTGCCCGTTCATTAACCTAGATAGTTCAAGGGCCCGCTAGTTAACCTACATAGTCCAAGTGCCCGCTAGGTAAACTAGATAGTCCAAGTGCCCGCTAAGTAACCTACATAGTCCAAGTGCACGCTAGTTAACCCAGATAGTCCAAGTGCCTGCTAGTTAACCTAGATATTCCAAGTGCCGCTAGGTAACCTATATAGTGCAAGTGTCCTCTAGATAACCTACATAGTCCAAGTGCCCGCTAGTTAACATAGATAGTCCAAGTGCCCGCTAGGGAACGTACATAGTACAAGTGCCCGTTAGGTAACCTAGATAGTGCAAGTGCCCGGTAGTTAACCTACATAGTCCAAGTGCCCGCTAGGTAACCTAGATAGTCCAAGGGCCCGCTAATTAACCTACATAGTCCAAGTAACCGTTAGTTAACTTACATAGTTCAAGTGTCCGTAAGGAACATACATAGTCCAAGTGCCCGCTAGGGAACATACAGAGTCTAAGTGCCCGATAGGGAACCTACGTAGTCCAAGTGCCCGCTAGGGAATCTATATAGTCCAAGGGCCCGCTAGTTAACGTAGATAGTCCAACTGCCGCTAGTTAATCTACATAGTTCAAGGGCCTACTAGTTAACCTACATAGTCCATGTACCCGCTAGTTAAACTAGATCGTCCAAGTGTCCACTAGTTAACCTACATAGTACAAGTGCCCGCTAGGAAACCTACATAGTCCAAGTGCCTTCTAGGGAACCTACATAGTCCAAGTGTCCGCTCTGGAACATACATAGTCCAAGTGCCGCTAGTTAATCTTTATAGTCCAAGGGCTCGCTAGTTAACCTACATAGTCCAAGTATCTGCTAGTTAACCTAGATCGTCCAAGTGCCCGCTAGGTAACCTATATAATCCAAGGGCCCACTAGTTAACCTACGTAGTCCAAGGGCCCGCTAGGTAACCTACAAAGTCTAAGTGTCCGCTAGGTTATCTATATAGTCCAAATGCCCGCTAGTTAACCTAGATAGTCCAAGTGCCCCCTAGTTAACCTACCTACTCCAAGTGCCCGCTAGGTAACCTAGACAGTTCAAGTGACCACTAGGTTACCTACATAGTCCAAGTGCCCGTTCATTAACCTACATAGTCCAAGTGCCCGATAGGTAACCAATATAGTCCAAATGCCCGCTAAGGACCCTAATAGTCTAAATGCCCGCTAGTTAACCTAGAGAGTCCAAGTGCTCGCTACTTAACATAGATAGTCCAAGTGCCCGCTAGTTAACCTAGATAGACCAAGTGCCTGCTAGGGAACCTATCTAGTCCAAGTGCCCGATAGGGAACCTACATAGTCCAAGTGCCCGCTAGTTAACATAGATAGTCCAAGTGCCCGCTAGGTAACCTACAAAGTCTAAGTGCCCGCTAGGTAATCTATATAGTCCAAATGCCCGTTAGGGATCCTACATAGTCCAAGTGCCCGCTAGGTAAACTAGATAGTCCAAGTGCCTGCTAAGTAACCTATATAGTCCAAGTGCACGCTAGTTAACCCAGATAGTCCAAGTGCCTGCTAGTTAACCTAGATATTCCAAGTGCCGCTAGGTAACCTATATAGTGCAAGTGTCCTCTAGATAACCTACATAGTCCAAGTGCCCGCTAGTTAACATAGATAGTCCAAGTGCCCGCTAGGGAACGTACATAGTACAAGTGCCCGTTAGGTAACCTAGATAGTGCAAGTGCCCGGTAGTTAACCTACATAGTACAAGTGCCCGCTAGGTAACCTAGATAGTCCAAGGGCCCGCTAATTAACCTACATAGTCCAAGTAACCATTAGTTAAGTTACATAGTTCAAGTGTCCGTAAGGAACATACATAGTCCAAGTGCCCGCTAGGGAACATTCAGAGTCTAAGTGCCCGCTAGGGAACCTATGTAGTCCAAGTGCCCGCTAGGGAATCTATATAGTCCAAGGGCCCGCTAGTTAACGTAGATAGTCCAACTGCCGCTAGTTAATCTACATAGTTCAAGGGCCCGCTAGTTAACCTACATAGTCCAAGTACCCGCTAGTTAAACTAGATCGTCCAAGTGTCCACTAGTTAACCTACATAGTACAAGTGCCCACTAGGAAACCTACATAGTCCAAGTGCCTTCTAGGGAACCTACATAGTCCAAGTGTCCGCTCTGGAACATACATAGTCCAAGTGCCGCTAGTTAATCTTTATAGCCCAAGGGCTCGCTAGTTAACCTACATAGTCCAAGTATCCACTAGTTAACCTAGATCGTCCAAGTGCCCGCTAGGTAACCTATATAATCCAAGGGCCCACTAGTTAACCTACATAGTCCAAGGGCCCGCTAGGTAACCTACAAAGTCTAAGTGTCCGCTAGGTTATCTATATAGTCCAAATGCCCGCTAGTTAACCTAGATAGTCCAAGTGCCCCCTAGTTAACCTACCTACTCCAAGTGCCCGCTAGGTAACCTAGACAGTTCAAGTGACCACTAGGTTACCTACATAGTCCAAGTGCCCGTTCATTAACCTACATAGTCCAAGTGCCCGATAGGTAACCAATATAGTCCAAATGCCCGCTAAGGACCCTAATAGTCTAAATGCCCGCTAGTTACCCTAGAGAGTCCAAGTGCTCGCTACTTAACATAGATAGTCCAAGTGCCCGCTAGTTAACCTAGATAGACCAAGTGCCTGCTAGGGAACCTATCTTGTCCATGTGCCCGATAGGGAACCTACATAGTCCAAGTGCCCGCTAGTTAACATAGATAGTCCAAGTACCCGTTAGGAAACGTACATAGTCCAAGTGCCCGCTAGGTAACGTACATAGTCCAAGTACCCGCTAAGTAACCTAGATAATCCAAGTGCCCGCTAGGGAACGTACATAGTCCAAGTGCCCGCTAGGTAACCTAGATAGTCCAAATGCCCGCTAGGGAACCCACATAGTCCAAGTGCCCGTTAGGTAACCTAGATAGTCCAAATGCCCGCTAGGGAACCCACATAGTCCAAGTGCCCGCTAGGGAATTTACATAGTCCAAGGGCCCGCTAGGGAACCTACATAATCCAAGTGCCCGTTAGTTAACCTAGATAGTCCAAGTGCCCGCATGGTAACCTAGGTAGTCCAACAGCCCGGTATGTAACCTACATACACCAAGTACCCGCTAGATAACGTAGATAGTTCAAGTGCCAGCTAGGTAACCTAGATAGTCCAAGTGCCCGCTAGGTAACCTACAAAGTCTAAGTGCCCGCTAGGTAATCTATATAGTCCAAATGCCCGTTAGGGATCCTACATAGTCCAAATGCCCGCTAGGTAACCCAGATAGTCCAAGGGCCCGCTAGGTAACCTACATAGTCCTAGTGCCCCCTAGTTAACCTACATTCTCCAAGTGCCCGATAGGGAACCTACATAGTCCAAATGCCCTCTAGTTAACCTACATAGTCCAAGTGCCCGATAGGGAACCTACATAATCCAAGTGCCCGCTAGGGAACCTACATAGTCCAAGTGCCCGTTAGGTAACCTAGATCGTCCAAATGCCCGCCAGGAAACCCACATAGTCCAAGTGCCCGCTAGGAACTTACATAGTCGAAGGGCCCGCTAGGGAACCTACATAGTCCAAGTGCCCGTTAGTTAACCTAGATAGTCCAAGTGCCCGCTTGGTAACCTAGATAGTACAACAGACCGCTAGGTAACCTACATACTCCAAGAACCCGCTAGGTAACGTAGATAGTTCAAGTGCCAGCTAGGTTACCTACAAAGTCTAAGTGCCCGCTAGGTTATCTATATAGTCCAAATGCCCGCTAGGGAACCTACATAGTCCAAGTGCCTGCTAGGTAACCTAGATAATCCAAGTGCCCGCTAATTAACCTATATCGTCCAAGTGCCCACTTGTTAACCTACATAGTCAATGGGCCCGCTAGTTAACCTACATAGTGCAAGAGCCCGCTAGTTAACCTAGATCGTGCAAGTTTCTGCTAGTTAACCTACATAGTCCAAGTGCCAGTTAGCTAACCTAGATAGTCCAAGGGCCTGCTAGTTAACCTACATAGTCCAATTGCCCGCTAGGTAACCTATATAGTCCAAGTGCCCGCTAGGTAACCTATATAGTGTAAATGCCCGCTAGGGAACCTACATAGTCCAAGTGCCCGCTAATTAAACTATTGTCCAAGGGACCGCTAGTTAACCTAGATAGTCCAAGTATCTGCTAGTTAACCTAGATCGTCCAATTGTTCGCTAGTTTACCTACATAGTCCAAGTGCCCGTTCGGTAACCTAGATAGTCCAAGTGCCCTTTAGGGAACCTAGATAGTCCAAGTGCCCGCTAGGGAACCTACATTGTACAATTGCCCGCTCTGGAACATACATAGTCCAAATGCCCGTTAGTTAACCTAGATAATCCAAGTGCCCGCTAGGTAACCTACATAGTCCAAGTGCCCACTAGGTAACCTAAATAATCCAAATGCCCGCTAGGGAAACTACATAGTCCAAGTGCCCGCTAGTTAACCTAGATAGTCCAAGTGCCTGCTAGTAAACCTACATAGTCCATGGGCCCTCTAGTTAACCTAGATAGTCCACGTGCCCGCTAGGGGACGTACATAGTCCAAGTGCCCGCTAGGTAACCTAGATAGTCTAAGTGCCCACTATTGTTTGTACATAGTTCAAGTGCCCGGTAGGTAACCTAGATTGTCCAAGTGTCCGCTAGTTAACCTACATAGTCCAAGTGCCCGCTAGGTAACCTAGATAGTCCAAGGTACTGCTAGTTAACCTAAATAGTCCAATGCCCTATAGGGAACCTTCATAGTCCAAGTGCCCACTGAGGAACCTACATATTCCAAGTGCCCGTTAGGGAACCTAGATAGTCCAAGTGCCCATAGGGAACCGATATTGTCCAAGTGCCCGCTAGGGAACCTACATAGTCAAAGTGCCCCCTAGGGAACCTGCATTGTACAAGTGCCCGCTAATTAACCTAGATAGTCCAAAGGCCCGCTAGTTAACCTAGATAGTCCAAGTGCCCGCTAGTTAACATTGATCATCCAATTGCCCGCAAGTTAACCTACATAGTCCAAGTGCCTGATAGGGAACCTACATAGTCCAAGTGCCCGCAGTGGAACCTACATAGTATAAGTGCCTGATAGGGAACCTACATATTCCAAGTGCCCGCTAGGGAACCTACATAGTCAAAGTGCCCGCTAGGGAACCTGCATTTTGCAAGTGCCCACTAGTTAACCTAGACAGTCCAAGTGCCCACTAGTTAACTTACATAGTCCAAGGTCAGCTAGTTAACCTATATAGTCCAAGTGCCGGCTAGTTTACCTACATAGTCCAAGGTCAGCTAGTTAACCTAGATAGTCCAAGTGCCCGCTAGTTAATCTACATAGTCCAAGAACCGGCTAGTTAACCTAGATAGTCCAAATGCCCGCTAGTTAATCTACATAGTCCAAGGGCCCGCTAGTTAACCTAGATATTCCAAGTGCCCACTAGTTAACCTACATAGTCAAAGTGCCCTTAGGGAACCTATATAGTCCAAGTGCCCGCTAGGGAACCTGCATTGTGCAAGTGCCCGCTACTTAACCTAGATAATCCAAGTGCCCGCTAGTTAACTTACATAGTCCAAGGTCAGCTAGTTAACCTAGATAGTCCAAGTGCCCGCTAGTTAACCTACATAGTCCAAGGTCAGCTAGTTAACTTAGATATCCAAGTGCCCGCTAGTTAACCTACATAGTCCAAGAACCCGCTAGTTAACCTAGATAGTCTAAGTGCCCGCTAGTTAACCTACATAGTCCAAGGGCCCGCTAGTTAACCTAGATATTCCAAGTGTCCGCTAGTTAACCTACATAGTCCAAGTTCCCGTTAGGTAACCTAGATAGTCCAAGTGCCCGCTAGTTAACCTACATAGTCCAAGTGCCCGCTAGGTAACCTAGATAGTCCAAATGCCCGCTAGGCAACCTAGATAGCCAAGTGCCCGCTAGGTACCATAGACAGTCCAAGGGCCCGCTAGTTTACCTACATAGTGCAAGTGTCCCCTAGTTAACCTACATAGTCCAAGTGCCCGGTAGTTAACACAGATACTCCACGTGCCCACTAGTTAACATATATAGTCCAAGTGCCCGCTAGGGAACGTACATAGTCCAAGTGCCCGCTAGGTAACCTAGATAGTCCAAGGGCCCGCTAGTTTACCTACATAGTCCAAGTTCCCGGTAGTTAACTTACATAGTGCAAGTGCCCGCTCTGGAACCTACATAGTCCAAGTGCCTGCTAGGGAACCTACATAGTTCAAGTGTCCGTAGGGAACATACATTGTCCAAGTGCCCGCTAGGGAATCTACATAGTCCAAGGGCCCGCTAGTTAACGTAGATAGTCCAAGTGCCGCTAGATAATCTACATAGTCCAAGGGCCCGCTAGTTAACCTACATAGTCCAAGTACCCGCTAGTTAACCTAGATCGTCCAAGTGCACGCTAGTTAACCTACATAGTCCAAGGGCCTGCTAGTTAACCTATATAGTCCAAGTGCCCGCTAGGGATCCTACATAGTCAAAGTGCCCGCTAGGGAACCTACATAGTCCAAGTGCCCTCTAGTTAACATAGACAGTCCAAATGCCCACTAGTTAACCTAGATAGTCCTAGTGCCCGCTAGTTAACCAGGATCACCAAAGTGCCCTCTAGTTAACTTACATAGTCCAAAGGCCTGCTAGTTAACCTAAATAGAGCAAGGGCCCGCTAGTTAACCTTGATAGTCCAAGTTCCCGCTAGGTAACCTAGACAGTCCAAGTGACCATTAGGTTACCTACATAGTCCAAGTGCCCGTTCGTTAACCTACATAATCCAAGTGCCCGCTAGGTAACGGAGATAGCCCAAGTGCCCGCTAGGGAACGTACATTGTCCAAGTGCCCGCTAGGTAACCTAGATAGTCCAAGTGCCCGCTAGTTAACCTACATAGTCCAAGTGCCTGCTAGGTAAACTACATAGTCCAAGTGCCCACTAGGTAACCTAGACAGTCCAATTGCCCCCTAGTTAACCTAGACAGTCCAAGTACCCGATAGGGAACCTACATAGTCTAAGTGCTCGCTAGGGAACCTACATAGTCCAAGTGCTCGCTAGGCAACCTGCATAGTCCAAGTGCCCGTTAGTTAACCTAGATCGTCAAAGTGCCTGCTAGGTAACCTAAATAGTCCAAGTGCCCGCTAGTTAACCTACATAGTCCAAGTGCCCGTTCATTAACATAGATAGGCCAAGTGCCCACTAGGTAACCTAGACAGTCCAAGTGCCCGCTAGGTTACCTACATAGTCCAAGTGCACGTTCGTTAACCTAGATAGTCCAAGTGCCCGCTGGTAACCTACATAGTCCAAGGGCCTGCTAGGTAACCTTGATAGTCCAAGTGCCTTCTAGTTAACCTACATAGTCCAAGTGCCCGCTAGGTAACCTACATAGTCCAAGTGCCCGTTAGTTAACCTAGATAGTCCAAGTGCCCGCGTGGTAACCTAGATAGTCCAACAGCCCGCTAGGTAACCTACATACTCCCAGAACCCGCTAGGTAACGTAGATAGTTCAATTGCCAGCTAGGTAACCTAGATAGTCCAAGTGCCCGCTAGGTAACCTTCAAAATCTAAGTGCCCGCTAGCTTATCTATGTAGTCCAAATGCCCGCTAGGGAATCTACATAGTCCAAGGGCCCGCTAGTTAACCTACATAGTCCAAGTACCCGCTAGTTAACCTAGATCATCCAAGTGCCCGCTAGGTAACCTACATAGTCCAAGGGCCCGCTAGTTAACCTACATAGTCCAAGGGCCCGCTAGGTAACCTACAAAGTCTAAATGACCGCTAGGTTATCTATATAGTCCAAATGCCCGCTAGGGAACCTACATAGTCCAAGTGCCCGCTAGTTAACCTAGATCGTCCCAGTGCCCGCTAGTTAACCAACATAGTCAATGGGCCCACTAGTTAACCTACATAGTGCAAGAGCCCGCTAGTTAACCTAGATCGTGCAAGTGTCTGCTAGTTAACCTACATAGTCCAAGTGCCAGTTAGCTAACCTAGATAGTCAAAGGGCCCGCTAGTTAACATTGATCATCCAAGTGTCCGCTAGTTAACCTAGATAGTCCAAGTGCCCTCTAGTTAACCTAGATCGTCCAAGTGCCCGCTAGTTAACCTACATTGTCCAATGGCCCGCTAATTAACCTATGTAGTCCAAGGTCCGCTAGTTAACCTAGATACTCCAAGTGCTCGCTAGTTAACCTACATAGTACAAGGGCCCGCTAGTTGACCTAGATAGTCCAAGTGCCCGCTAGTTAACCTAGATAGTCCAAGTGCACGCTAGGTAACCTAAGTAGTCCAAATGTCTGATAGGAATCCTACATAGTCCAAGTGCCCGCTAGGTAACCTACATAGTCCAAGTGCCCGTTCGTTAACCTAGATAGTCCAAGTGCCCGGTAGGTAACCTAGACTGTCCAAGTGCCCGCTAGGTTACCTACATATTCCAAGTGCCCGTTCGTTAACCTAGATAATCCAAGTGCCCGCTAGGAAATATACATAGTCCAAGGGCCCGCTAGGTAACCTAGATAGTCCAAGTGCCCGTTAGGTAACCTAGAGTCCAAGTGCTCGCTAGTTAACCTACATAGTCCAAGTGCCCGCTATGTAACCTAGATAGCCAAAGCGCCCGTTAGGTAACCTAGATAGTCCAAGTGCCCGCTAGGTAGCATATATTGTCCAAGTTCCCGCTAAGTAACCTAGATACTCAAAGTGCCCGTTACCTAACCTAGATAGTCCAAGTGCCCGCTAAGCAACCTACACAGTCCAAGTGCCCGTTCGTTAACCTAGAAGTCCAAGTGCCCGCTAGGTAACCTAGACTGTCCAAGTGCCCGCTAGGTTACCTACATATTCCAAGTGCCCGTTCGTTAACCTAGATAGTCCAAGTGCCCGATAGGAAATCTACAGAGTCCAAGGGCCCGCTAGGTAACATAGATAGTCCAAGTGCCCACTAGGTAACATAGAGTCCAAGTGCTCGCTAGTTAACCTACATAGTCCAAGTGCCCGCTATGTAGCCTAGATAGTCAAAGTGCCCGTTAGGTAACCTAGATAGTCCAAGTGCCCGCTAGGTAACATATATTGTCCAAGTTCCCGCTATGTAACCTAGATACTCAAAATGCCCGTTACCTAACGTAGATAGTCCAAGTGCCCGCTAAGCAACCTTTATAGTCCAAGTGCCCATTCGTTAACCTAGAAGTCCAAGTGCCCGCTAGGTAACCTAGACAGTCCAAGTGCCCGCTAGGTTACCTGCATATTCCAAGTGCCCGTTCGTTACCTTAGATAGTCCAAGTGTCCACTAGGTAACCTAGATAGTCCAAAGGCCCGCTAGTTAACCTACACAGTCCAAGGGCTCACTTGTTAACTTTGATAGTCCAAGTGCCCGCTCGTTATTCTAGATCCTCCAATTGCCCGCTAGTTAACCTAGATTGTCCAACTGCCCGCTAGGGATCCTTCATAATCCAAGTGCCTGCTAGGTAACCTAGATAGTCCAAGTGCTCGCTAGTTAACCTAGATAGTCCTAGTGCCTGTTAGTTAACCTAGATAGTCCAATTGCCCACTAGGGGACGTACATAGTCCAAGTGCCCGCTAGGTAATCTAGATAGTCCAAGTGCGCGCTAGGGTATGTACATAGTCCAAGGGCCCGGTAGTTAACCTACATAGTCCAAGATCCGCTAGTTAACCTAGATAGTCCAAGTGCCCGCTTGTTAACCTACATAGTACAAGGGCCCGCTAGTTGACCTAGATAGTCCAAGTGCCCGCTAGTTAACCTAGATACTCAAATTGCCCGCTAGTTAACCTAAGTAGTACAAATGTCTGATAGGGATCCTACATAGTCCAAGTGCCCGCTAGGTAACCTACATAGTCCAAGTGCCCATTCGTTAACCTAGATAGTCAAAGTGCCCGCTAGGTAACCTAGACTGTCCAAGTGCTCGCAAGGTTACCTACATAGTCCAAGTGCCCGTTCGTTAACCTAGATAGTCCAAGTGCCCGCTAGGTTACCTAGACAGTCCAAGTGCCTGCTAGTTAACCTAGATAGTCCAAGTGCCTGCTAGTAAACCTACATAATCCATGGGCCCGCTAGTTAACCTACATAGTGCAAGGGCCCGCTAGTTAACCTAGATCATGCAAGTGTCCGCTAGTTAACCTACATAATCCACGTGCCCGCTAGGTAACCTAGATAGTCCAAGTGCCCGCTAGTTAACCTAGATAGTCCTAGTGCCCGTTAGTTAACTTAGATAGTCCAAGTGTCCACTAGGGGATGTACATAGTACAAGTGCCCGCTAGTTAACCTAGATAATCCAAGGTCCGCTAGTTAACCAAGAGAGTCCAAGTGCCCGCTAGTTAACCTACATAGTACAAGGGCCCTCTAGTTGACCTAGATAGTCCAAGTTCCCGCTAGTTAACCTAGATAGTCAGAGTGCCCGCTAATTAACCTAAGTAGTACAAAGTCCGATAGGGATCCTACATAGTCCAAGTGCCCGCTAGTTAAACTACATAGTCCAAGTCCCCGCTAGGTAACCTAGACAGTTCAAGTGACCATTATGTTACCTACATAGTCCAAGTGCCCGTTCGTTAACCTACATAGTCCAAGTGCCCTCTAGTTAAGTACATAGTCCAAGTGCCTGCTAGGAAAACTACATAGTCCAAGTGCCCACTAGGTAACCTAGACAGTCCAATTGCCCGCTAGTTAACCTAGACAGTCCAAGTACCCGATAGGGAACCAACATAGTCCAAGTGCCCGCTGGGAACCTACATAGTCCAAGTGCTCGCTAGGTAACCTACATAGTCCAAGTGCCCGTTAGTTAACCTAGATAGTCAAAGTGCCTGCTAGGAAACCTAAATAGTCCAAGTGCCCACTAGGGAACCTACATAGTCCAATTGCCCGTTAGCTAACCTAGATACTCGAAGTGTCCGCCAGTTAACCTACATAGTCCAATTGCCCGTTGGTTAACCTAGATAGGCCAAGTGCCCGCTAGGTAACCTAGACAGTCCAAGTGTCCGCTAGGTTACCTACATAGTCCAAGTGCACGTTCGTTAACCTAGATAGTCCAAGTGCCCGCTGGTAACCTGAATAGTCCAAGGGCCCGCTAGGTAACCTTGATAGTCCAAGTGCCTTCTAGTTAACCTACATAGTCCAAGTGCCCGCTAGGTAACATACATAGTCCAAGTGCCCAGTAGGTAACCTAAATAATCCAAATGCCCGATAGGGAAACTACATAGTCCAAGTGCCCGCTAGTTAACCTAGATAGTCCAAGTGCCCGCTAGTAAACCTAGATAGTCCAAGGGCCCGCTAGTTAATCTAGATAGTCCAGTGCCCGCTAGTTAACCTAGATCGTCCAAGTGACGGCTAGTTAACCTAGATAATCCAAGTGCCCGCTAGTTAATCTACATTGTCCAAGGGCCCTCTAGTTAACCTAGATAGTCCAAGTGCCCGCTAGGGAACGTACATAGTCCAAGTGCTCGCTAGGCAACCTACATAGTCCAACTGCCCGTTAGTTGACCTAGATAGTCCAAGTGCCTGCTAGGTAAACTACATAGTCCGAGTGCCCACTAGGTAACTTAGACAGTCCAATTGCCCGCTAGTTAACCTAGACAGTCCAAGTGCCCGCTGGGAACCTACATAGTCCAAGTGCTCGCTAGGAAACCTACATAGTACAAGTGCCCGTTAGTTAACCTAGATAGTCAAAGTGCCTGCTAGGAAACCTAAATAGTCCAAGTGCCCGCTAGGGAACCTACATAGTCCAAGTGCCCGCTAGGTAACCTAGATAGTCCAATTGCCCGTTAGCTAACCTAGATAGTCGAAGTATCTGCCAGTTAACCTACATAGTCCAAGTGCCCGTTGGTTAACCTAGATAGGCCAAGTGCCCGCTAGGTTACCTACATAGTCCAAGTCCACGTTCGTTAACCTAGATAGTCCAAGTGCCCGCTGGTAACCTAAATAGTCCAAGGGCCCGCTAGGTAACCTTGATAGTCCAAGTGCCTTCTAGGTAACCTACATAGTGCAAGTGCCCGCTAGGTAACATACATAGTCCAAGTGCCCAGTAGGTAACCTAAATAATCCAAATGCCCGCTAGGGAAACTACATAGTCCAAGTGCCCGCTAGTTAACCTAGAGAGTCCAAGTGCCCGCTAGTAAACCTAGATAGTCCAAGGGCCCGCTAGTTACTCTAGATAGTCCAGTGCCCCCTAGTTAACCTAGATAGTCCAAGTGCCCGTTAGTTAACCTAGATCGTCCAAGTGCCCGCTAGTTAACCTAGATAATCCAAGTGCCCGCTAGTTAATCTACATAGTACAAGGGCCCTCTAGTTAACCTAGATAGTCCAAGTGCCCGCTAGGGGACGTACATAGTCCAAGAACTAGCTAGGCAACCGACATAATCCAACTGCCCGTTAGTTGACAGAGATAGTCAAAGTGCCTGCTAGGTAACCTAAATAGTCCAAGTGCCCGCGAGGGAACCTACATAGTCGAAGTATCCGCTAGTTAACCTACATAGTCCAAGTGCCCGTTCGTTAACCTAGATAGTCCAAGTGCCCGCTAGGTAACCTAGATAGTCCAATTGCCCATTAGCTAACCTAGATAGTCGAAGTGTCCGCTAGTTAACCTACATAGTCCAAGTGCCCTTCGTTAACCTAGATAGGCCAAGTGCCCGCTAGGTAACCTAGACAGTCCAAGTGCCCGCTAGGTTACCTACATAGTCCAAGTGCACGTTCGTTAACCTAGATAGTCCAAGTGTCCGCTAGTTAACCTAAGTAGTCCAAATGTCCGATAGGGATCCTACATAGTCCATGTGCCCGGTAGGTAACCTACATATCCAAGTGCCCGTTCGTTTACCTAGATAGTCAAAATGCCCGCTAGGTAACCTAGACAGTCCAAGTGCCTGCTAGGTTACCTACATAGTCCAAGTGCCCGTTCGTTAACCTAGATAGTCCAAGTGCCCTCTAGGTTACCTAGACAGTCCAAGTGCCCGCTAGTTAACCTACATAGTCCAAGTGCCTGCTAGATAAACTACATAGTCCATGTGCCCACTAGGTAACCTAGACAGTCCAATTGCCCGCTAGTTAACCTAGACAGTCCAAGTACCCGATAGGGAACCTACATAGTCCAAGTGCCCGCTAGGGAACCTACATAGTCCAAGTGCTCGTAGGCAACCTACATAGTCCAAGTGCCCGTTAGTTAACCTAGATAGTCAAAGTGCCTGCTAGGTAACCTAAATAGTCCAAGTGCCCGCTAGGGAGCCTACATAGTCCAAGTGCCCGCTAGGAAACCTAGATAGTCCTATTGCCCATTAGCTAACCTAGATAGTCGAAGTGTCCGCTAGTTAACCTACATGGTCCAAGTGTCCGTTCGTTAACCTAGATAGGCCAAGTGCCCGCTAGGTAACCTACATAGTCCAAGTGCACGTTCGTTAACCTACATAGTCCAAGTGCCGGCGAGGTAACGTAGATAGTCTAAGTGCCCGCTAGGGAACGTACATAGTCCAAGTGCCCTCTAGGTAACCTAGATAGTCCAAGTGCCCGCTAGTTAACCTACATAGTCCAAGAGCCTGCTAGGTAAACTACATAGTCCAAGTGCCCTCTAGGCAACCTAGACAGTCCAATTGCCCGCTAGTTAACCAAGACAGTCCAAGTACCCGATAGGGAACCTACATAGTCCAAGTGCCCGCTGGGAACCTACATAGTCCAAGTGCTCGCTAGGTAACCTACATAGTCCAAGGGCACGTTCGTTAACCTACATAGTCCAAGTGCCGGCTAGGTAACCTAGATAGTCCAAGTGCCCGCTAGTTAACCTACATAGTCCAAGTGCTCGCTAGGTAACCTACATAGTCCAAGTGCCCGTTAGTTAACCTAGATAGTCAAAGTGCCTGCTAGGAAACCTAAATAGTCCAAGTGCCCACTAGGGAACCTACATAGTCCAATTGCCCGTTAGCTAACCTAGATACTCGAAGTGTCCGCCAGTTAACCTACATAGTCCAATTGCCCGTTGGTTAACCTAGATAGGCCAAGTGCCCGCTAGGTAACCTAGACAGTCCAAGTGTCCGCTAGGTTACCTACATAGTCCAAGTGCACGTTCGTTAACCTAGATAGTCCAAGTGCCCGCTGGTAACCTGAATAGTCCAAGGGCCCGCTAGGTAACCTTGATAGTCCAAGTGCCTTCTAGTTAACCTACATAGTCCAAGTGCCCGCTAGGTAACATACATAGTCCAAGTGCCCAGTAGGTAACCTAAATAATCCAAATGCCCGATAGGGAAACTACATAGTCCAAGTGCCCGCTAGTTAACCTAGATAGTCCAAGTGCCCGCTAGTAAACCTAGATAGTCCAAGGGCCCGCTAGTTAATCTAGATAGTCCAGTGCCCGCTAGTTAACCTAGATCGTCCAAGTGACGGCTAGTTAACCTAGATAATCCAAGTGCCCGCTAGTTAATCTACATTGTCCAAGGGCCCTCTAGTTAACCTAGATAGTCCAAGTGCCCGCTAGGGAACGTACATAGTCCAAGTGCTCGCTAGGCAACCTACATAGTCCAACTGCCCGTTAGTTGACCTAGATAGTCCAAGTGCCTGCTAGGTAAACTACATAGTCCGAGTGCCCACTAGGTAACTTAGACAGTCCAATTGCCCGCTAGTTAACCTAGACAGTCCAAGTGCCCGCTGGGAACCTACATAGTCCAAGTGCTCGCTAGGAAACCTACATAGTACAAGTGCCCGTTAGTTAACCTAGATAGTCAAAGTGCCTGCTAGGAAACCTAAATAGTCCAAGTGCCCGCTAGGGAACCTACATAGTCCAAGTGCCCGCTAGGTAACCTAGATAGTCCAATTGCCCGTTAGCTAACCTAGATAGTCGAAGTATCTGCCAGTTAACCTACATAGTCCAAGTGCCCGTTGGTTAACCTAGATAGGCCAAGTGCCCGCTAGGTTACCTACATAGTCCAAGTCCACGTTCGTTAACCTAGATAGTCCAAGTGCCCGCTGGTAACCTAAATAGTCCAAGGGCCCGCTAGGTAACCTTGATAGTCCAAGTGCCTTCTAGGTAACCTACATAGTGCAAGTGCCCGCTAGGTAACATACATAGTCCAAGTGCCCAGTAGGTAACCTAAATAATCCAAATGCCCGCTAGGGAAACTACATAGTCCAAGTGCCCGCTAGTTAACCTAGAGAGTCCAAGTGCCCGCTAGTAAACCTAGATAGTCCAAGGGCCCGCTAGTTACTCTAGATAGTCCAGTGCCCCCTAGTTAACCTAGATAGTCCAAGTGCCCGTTAGTTAACCTAGATCGTCCAAGTGCCCGCTAGTTAACCTAGATAATCCAAGTGCCCGCTAGTTAATCTACATAGTACAAGGGCCCTCTAGTTAACCTAGATAGTCCAAGTGCCCGCTAGGGGACGTACATAGTCCAAGAACTAGCTAGGCAACCGACATAATCCAACTGCCCGTTAGTTGACAGAGATAGTCAAAGTGCCTGCTAGGTAACCTAAATAGTCCAAGTGCCCGCGAGGGAACCTACATAGTCGAAGTATCCGCTAGTTAACCTACATAGTCCAAGTGCCCGTTCGTTAACCTAGATAGTCCAAGTGCCCGCTAGGTAACCTAGATAGTCCAATTGCCCATTAGCTAACCTAGATAGTCGAAGTGTCCGCTAGTTAACCTACATAGTCCAAGTGCCCTTCGTTAACCTAGATAGGCCAAGTGCCCGCTAGGTAACCTAGACAGTCCAAGTGCCCGCTAGGTTACCTACATAGTCCAAGTGCACGTTCGTTAACCTAGATAGTCCAAGTGTCCGCTAGTTAACCTAAGTAGTCCAAATGTCCGATAGGGATCCTACATAGTCCATGTGCCCGGTAGGTAACCTACATATCCAAGTGCCCGTTCGTTTACCTAGATAGTCAAAATGCCCGCTAGGTAACCTAGACAGTCCAAGTGCCTGCTAGGTTACCTACATAGTCCAAGTGCCCGTTCGTTAACCTAGATAGTCCAAGTGCCCTCTAGGTTACCTAGACAGTCCAAGTGCCCGCTAGTTAACCTACATAGTCCAAGTGCCTGCTAGATAAACTACATAGTCCATGTGCCCACTAGGTAACCTAGACAGTCCAATTGCCCGCTAGTTAACCTAGACAGTCCAAGTACCCGATAGGGAACCTACATAGTCCAAGTGCCCGCTAGGGAACCTACATAGTCCAAGTGCTCGTAGGCAACCTACATAGTCCAAGTGCCCGTTAGTTAACCTAGATAGTCAAAGTGCCTGCTAGGTAACCTAAATAGTCCAAGTGCCCGCTAGGGAGCCTACATAGTCCAAGTGCCCGCTAGGAAACCTAGATAGTCCTATTGCCCATTAGCTAACCTAGATAGTCGAAGTGTCCGCTAGTTAACCTACATGGTCCAAGTGTCCGTTCGTTAACCTAGATAGGCCAAGTGCCCGCTAGGTAACCTACATAGTCCAAGTGCACGTTCGTTAACCTACATAGTCCAAGTGCCGGCGAGGTAACGTAGATAGTCTAAGTGCCCGCTAGGGAACGTACATAGTCCAAGTGCCCTCTAGGTAACCTAGATAGTCCAAGTGCCCGCTAGTTAACCTACATAGTCCAAGAGCCTGCTAGGTAAACTACATAGTCCAAGTGCCCTCTAGGCAACCTAGACAGTCCAATTGCCCGCTAGTTAACCAAGACAGTCCAAGTACCCGATAGGGAACCTACATAGTCCAAGTGCCCGCTGGGAACCTACATAGTCCAAGTGCTCGCTAGGTAACCTACATAGTCCAAGGGCACGTTCGTTAACCTACATAGTCCAAGTGCCGGCTAGGTAACCTAGATAGTCCAAGTGCCCGCTAGTTAACCTACATAGTCCAAGAGC
This sequence comes from Tenrec ecaudatus, assembly GCF_050624435.1. Lineage (NCBI taxonomy): Eukaryota > Metazoa > Chordata > Mammalia > Afrosoricida > Tenrecidae > Tenrec > Tenrec ecaudatus. Next base: position 70,923 of record NW_027458021.1, on the reverse strand, counting down.
CTGCTAGGTAAACTACATAGTCCAAATGCCCACTAGGTAACCTAGACAGTCCAATTGCCCGCTAGTTAACCTAGACAGTCCAAGTACCCGATAGGGAACCTACATAGTCCAAGTGCCCGCTGGGAACCTACATAGTCCATGTGCTCGCTAGGTAACCTACATAGTCCAAGTGCCCGTTAGTTAACCTAGATAGTCAAAGTGCCCGCTAGGAAAACTAGATAGTCCAAGTGCCCGCTAGGGAACCTATATAGTACAAGTGCCCGCTAGGTAACCTAGATAGTCCAATTGCCCGTTAGCTAACCTAGATAGTCAAACTGTCCGCCAGTTAACCTACATAGTCCAAGTGCCCGTTGGTTAACCTAGATAGGCCCAGTGCCCGCTAGGTAACCTAGACAGTCCAAGTGCCCGCTAGGTTACCTACATAGTCCAAGTGCACGTTCGTTAACATAGATAGTCCAAGTGCCCGCTGGTAACCTACATAGTCCAAGGGCCCGCTAGGTAACCTTGATAGTCTAAGTGCCTTCTAGTTAACCTACATAGTCCAAGTGCCCGCTAGGTAACCTACATAGTCCAAGTGCCCACTAGGTAACCTAAGTAATCCAAATGCCCGCTAGGAAAACTACATAGTCCAAGTGCCCGCTAGTTAACCTACATAGTCCAAGAGCCCGCGAGTTAATCTAGATAGTCCAAGGGACCGCTAGTTAATCTAGATAGTCCATGTGCCCGCTAGTTAACCTAGATAGTCCAAGTGCCCGCTAGTTACCTAGATAGTCCAAGGGACCGCTAGTTAACCTACATAGTCCAAGGGCCCTCTAGTTAACCTAGATTGTCCAAGTGCCCGCTAGGGGACGTACATAGTCCAAGTGCCCGCTAGGTAACCTAGATAGTCCAAGTGCCCGCTAGGGTGTGTACATAGTTCAAGTGCCCACTAGGTAACCTAGATTGTCCAAGTGTCCGCTAGTTAACCTACAAAGTCCAAGTGCCCGCTAGGTAACCTAGATAGTCCTAAGTCCTGCTAGTTAAACTACATAGTCCAATGCCTGATAGGGAACCTACATAGTCCAAGTGCCCGCTGAGGAACCTACATAGTCCAAGTGCCCGCTAGGGAACCTATATATTCCAAGTGCCCGTTAGGGAACCTAGATAGTCCAAGTGCCCATAGGGAACCTATATAGTCCAAGTGACCGCTAGGAAACCTACATAGTCAAAGTGCCCGCTAGGGAACCTGCATTGTGCAAGTGCCCGCAAGTTAACCTAGATAGTCCAAGTGCCCGCTAGTTAACCTACATAGTCCAAGGTCAGCTAGTTAACCTAGATAGTGCAAGTGCCCGCTAGTTAACCTACATACTCCAAGGGCCCGCTAGTTAACCTAGATATTCCAAGTGCCCGCAAGTTAACCTACATAGTCCAAGTTCCCGTTAGGTAACCTAGATAGTACAAGTGCCCGCAAGGTAACCTACATAGTCCAAGTGCCGTCTAGGTAACCTACATATTCCAAGTTCCTGTTAGCTAACCTAGATAATCCAAATGCCCGCTAGGTAACCTACATAGTCCAAGTGCCCTTTCGTTAACCTAGATAGTCAAAGTGCCCGCTAGGTAACATAGACAGTCCAAATGCCCGCTAGGTAACTTAGATAATCCAAGTGCCCGCTAGGTAACCTAGCCCGGCACTTGGACTATCTAGGTTAACGAACGGGCACTTGGACTATGTAGGATAGCTAACAGGAACTTGGACTATCTAGGTTAAATAGCGGGCACTTGGACATGCAGTTTCCCAAGTGGGCACTTGGACTATGTAGGTTACCTAGCGGGCACTTGGACTATCCAAGTTAACGAACGGGCACTTGGACTATGTAGGTTAGCTAACAGGAACTTGGACTACCTAGGTTACCTAACGGGCATTTGGACTATGTAGGTTCCCTAGCGGGCACTTGGATTATGTAGGTTCCCTTCTTTCACTTGGACTATGTAATTTACTAGCGGGCATTTGGACTTTGTAAGTTACCTAGCGGGCACTTGGACTATGTAGGTTACCTAGCAGGCACTTGGGCTGTCTAGTTTACCTAGCAGGCACTTGGACTATCTAGGTTAACGAACGGGCACTTGGACTATGTAGGTTAACTAGCGGGCCATTGGACTATGTAGGTTAACTAGCGGGCACTTTGACGATCTAGGTTAGCAAACGGGCACTTGGACTATGTAGGTTAACTTGCGGGCACTTGGATTATCTAGGTTAACTAGCGGGTTCTTGGACTATGTAGGTTAACTATCGGGCACTTGGACTATCTAGGTTAACTAGCTGACCTTGGACTATGTAGGTTAACTAGCGGGCACTTGGACTATCTAGGTTAACTTGCGGGCACTTGCACAATGCAGGTTCCCTAGCGGGCACTTTGACTATGTAGGTTCCCTAGCGGGCACTTGGACTATCTATGTTAGCTAACGGGCACTTGAATTATCTAAGTTATCTAGCGGGTACTTGGACTATGTAGGTTACCTAGCGGGCCCTTGGACTATGTAGGTTACCTAGCGGGCACTTGGACTATCTAGGTTAACGAACGGGCACTTGGACTATGTAGGTTAGGAACAGGAACTTGGACTATCTAGGTTACCTAACGGGCATTTGGACTATGTAGGTTCCCTAGCGGGCACTTGGATTATGTAGGTTCCCTTCTTGCACTTGTACTATGTAGTTTACTAGCGGATATTTGGACTATGTAGGTTACCTAGCGGGCACTTGGACTATCTAGGTTCCCTAGCGGGCACTTGGACTATCTAGGTTCCCTAGCGGGCACTTGGACTATATAGGTTCCCTAATGGGCACTTGGACTATGTAGGATCCCTAGCAGGCACTCGGACTATGAAGGTTCCCTAGCGGGCAATTGGACTATGTAGGTTCCCTAGCAGGCCCTTTGACTATGTAAGTTCTCTATCGGGCACTTGGACTATGTGGGTTCCCTAGAGGGCATATGGACTATCTAGGTTACCTAACGGGCACTTGGACTATGTACGTTACTAGCGGGCATTTGGACTATGTAGGCTACCTAGCGGATACTTGGACTATGTAGGTTACCTAGCGGGCACTTGGACTATGTAGGCTACCTAGCGGATACTTGGACTATGTAGGTTACCTAGCGGGCACTTGGACTATCTAGGTTAACGAACGGGCACTTGGACTATGTAGGTTAGCTAACAGGAACTTGGACTATCTAGGTTACCTAACGGGCATTTGGACTATGTAGGTTCCCTAGCAGGCACTTGGATTATGTAGGTTCCCTTCTTGCACTTGTACTATGTAGTTTACTAGCGGGCATTTGGACTATGTAAGTTACCTAGCGGGCACTTGGACTATGTAGGTTCCCTTTCAGGGACTTGGACAATGTAGGTTAACTAGCGGGCACTTGGACTATCTAGGTTAACTAGCGGGCCATTGGACTATGTAGGTTAACTAGCGGGCACTTTGACGATCTAGGTTAGCAAACGGGCACTTGGACTATGTAGGTTACCTAGCAGGCACTTGGAATGTCTAGGTTACCTAGCGGGCACTTGGACTATCTATGTTAGCTAACGGGCACTTGGATTATCTAAGTTATCTAGCGGGCACTTGGACTTTGTAGGTTCCCTAGCGGGCACTTGGATTATGTAGGTTCCCTTCTTGCTCTTGGACTATGTAGTTTACTAGCGGGCATTTGGACTATGTAAGTTACCTAGCGGGCACTTGGACTATGTAGGTTACCTAGCAGGCACTTGGACTGTCTACCTAGCGGGCACTTGGACTATCTAGGTTAACGAACGGGCACTTGGACTATGTAGGTTAACTAGCGGGCCATTGGACTATGTAGGTTAACTAGCGGGCACTTTGACGATCTAGGTTAGCAAACGGGCACTTGGACTATGTAGGTTGCCTAGCAGGCACTTGGACTGTCTAGGTTACCTAGCGGGCACTTGGACTGTCTAGGTTACCTAGCGGGCACTTGGACTGTCTAGGTTACCTAGCGGGCACTTGACTATCTAGGTTAACGAACGAGCACTTGGACCATGTAGGTTACCTAGCAGTCACTTGGACTATCTATGTTAGCTAACGGGCACTTGGATTATCTAAGTTATCTAGCTGGCTCTTGGACTATGTAGGTTCACTAGCGGGCCCTTGGACTATGTAGGTTACCTAGCGGGCACTTGGACTATCTAGGTTAACAAACGGGCACTTGGACTATGTAGGTTAGCTAACAGGAACTTGGACTATCTAGGTTAAATAACGGGTATTTGGACTATGTAGGTTACCTAGCGGGCCCTTGGACTATGTAGGTTACCTAGCGGGCACTTGGATTATCTAGGTTAACGAATGGGCACTTGGACTATGTAGGTTAGCTAACAGGAACTTGGACTATCTAGGTTACCTAACGGGTATTTGGACTATGTAGGTTACCTAGCGGGCCCTTGGACTATGTAGGTTACCTAGCGGGCACTTGGATTATCTAGGTTAACGAATGGGCACTTGGACTATGTAGGTTAGCTAACAGGAACTTGGACTATCTAGGTTAACTAGCGGGCACTTGGACGATGCAGGTACCCTAGCGGGCACTTTGACTATGTAGGTTCCCTAGCGGGCACTTGGACTAAGTGGGTACCCTAGCGGGCATTTGGACTATCTAGGTTACCTAACGGGCATTTGGACTATGTAGGTTCCCTAGTGGGCACTTGGATTATGTAGGTTCCCTTCTTGCACTTGGACTATGTAGTTTACTAGCGGGCATTTGGACTATGTAGGTTACCCAGTGTGCACTTGGACTATCTAGGTTCCCTAGCGGGCACTTGGACTATCTAGGTTCCCTAGCGGGCACTTGGACCATATAGGTTCCCTAAAGGGCACTTGAATTATGTAGGATCCCTAGCAGGCACTCGGACTATGAAGGTTCCCTAGCGGGCAATTGGACTATGTAGGTTCCCTAGCAGGCCCTTTGACTATGTAAGTTCTCGAACGGGCACTTGGACTATGTGGGTTCCCTAGCGGGCATATAGACTATCTAGGTTACCTAACGGGCACTTGGACTATGTACATTACTAGCGGGCATTTGGACTATGTAGGTTACCTAGCGGATACTTGGACTATTTAGGTTCCCTATCAGGGACTTGGACAATGTAGGTTAACTAGCGGGCACTTGGACTGTCTAGTTAACCTAGCGGGCACTTGGACTATCTAGGTTAACTAGCGGGCCCTTGGACTATCTAGGTTAACTAGCGGGCACTTGGACGATGCAGGTACCCTAGCGGGCACTTTGACTATGTAGGTTCCCTAGAGGGCACTTGGACTATGTGGGTACCCTAGCGGGCATTTGGACTATCTAGGTTACCTAAAGGGCATTTGGACTATGTAGGTTCACTAGTGGGCACTTGGATTATGTAGGTTCCCTTCTTGCACTTGGACTATGTAGTTTACTAGCGGGCATTTGGACTATGTAGGTTACCTAGCGGGCACTTGGACTATCTAGGTTCCCTAGCGGGCACTTGGACTATCTAGGTTCCCTAGCAGGCACTTGGACTATATAGGTTCCCTAATGGGCACTTGGACTATGTAGGATCCCTAGCAGGCACTCGGACTATGAAGGTTCCCTAGCGGGCAATTGGACTATGTAGGTTCCCTAGCAGGCCCTTTGACTATGTAAGTTCTCTAACGGGCACTTGGACTATGTGGGTTCCCTAGAGGGCATATGGACTATCTAGGTTACCTAACGGGCACTTGGACTATGTACGTTACTAGCGGGCATTTGGACTATGTAGGCTACCTAGCAGATACTTGTACTATGTAGGTTACCTAGCGGGCACTTGGACAATTTAGGTTAACGAATGGGCACTTGGACTATGTAGGTTAGCTAACAGGAACTTGGACTATCTAGGTTACCTAACGGGCATTTGGACTATGTAGGTTCCCTAGCAGGCACTTGGATTATGTAGGTTCCCTTCTTGCACTTGTACTATGTAGTTTACTAACGGGCATTTGGACTATGTAAGTTACCTAGCGGGCACTTGGACTATGTAGGTTCCCTTTCAGGGACTTGGACAATGTAGGTTAACTAGCGGGCACTTGGACTATCTAGGTTAACTAGCGGGCCATTGGACTATGTAGGTTAACTAGCGGGCACTTTGACGATCTAGGTTAGCAAACGGACACTTGGACTATGTAGGTTACCTAGCAGGCACTTGGACTATGTAGGTTACCTAGCGGGCCCTTGGACTATGTAGGTTACCTAGCGGGCACTTGGATTATCTAGGTTAACGAATGGGCACTTGGACTATGTAGGTTAGCTAACAGGAACTTGGACTATCTAGGTTACCTAACGGGTATTTGGACTATGTAGGTTACCTAGCGGGCCCTTGGACTATGTAGGTTACCTAGCGGGCACTTGGATTATCTAGGTTAACGAATGGGCACTTGGACTATGTAGGTTAGCTAACAGGAACTTGGACTATCTAGGTTAACTAGCGGGCACTTGGACGATGCAGGTACCCTAGCGGGCACTTTGACTATGTAGGTTCCCTAGCGGGCACTTGGACTAAGTGGGTACCCTAGCGGGCATTTGGACTATCTAGGTTACCTAACGGGCATTTGGACTATGTAGGTTCCCTAGTGGGCACTTGGATTATGTAGGTTCCCTTCTTGCACTTGGACTATGTAGTTTACTAGCGGGCATTTGGACTATGTAGGTTACCCAGTGTGCACTTGGACTATCTAGGTTCCCTAGCGGGCACTTGGACTATCTAGGTTCCCTAGCGGGCACTTGGACTATATAGGTTCCCTAAAGGGCACTTGAATTATGTAGGATCCCTAGCAGGCACTCGGACTATGAAGGTTCCCTAGCGGGCAATTGGACTATGTATGTTCCCTAGCAGGCCCTTTGACTATGTAAGTTCTCGAACGGGCACTTGGACTATGTGGGTTCCCTAGCGGGCATATAGACTATCTAGGTTACCTAACGGGCACTTGGACTATGTACATTACTAGTGGGCATTTGGACTATGTAGGTTGCCTAGCGGATACTTGGACTATTTAGGTTCCCTATCAGGGACTTGGACAATGTAGGTTAACTAGCGGGCACTTGGACTGTCTAGTTAACCTAGCGGGCACTTGGACTATCTAGGTTAACTAGCGGGCCCTTGGACTATCTAGGTTAACTAGCGGGCACTTGGACGATGCAGGTACCCTAGCGGGCACTTTGACTATGTAGGTTCCCTAGAGGGCACTTGGACTATGTGGGTACCCTAGCGGGCATTTGGACTATCTAGGTTACCTAAAGGGCATTTGGACTATGTAGGTTCACTAGTGGGCACTTGGATTATGTAGGTTCCCTTCTTGCACTTGGACTATGTAGTTTACTAGCGGGCATTTGGACTATGTAGGTTACCTAGCGGGCACTTGGACTATCTAGGTTCCCTAGCGGGCACATGGACTATCTAGGTTCCCTAGCAGGCACTTGGACTATATAGGTTCCCTAATGGGCACTTGGACTATGTAGGATCCCTAGCAGGCACTCGGACTATGAAGGTTCCCTAGCGGGCAATTGGACTATGTAGGTTCCCTAGCAGGCCCTTTGACTATGTAAGTTCTCTAACGGGCACTTGGACTATGTGGGTTCCCTAGAGGGCATATGGACTATCTAGGTTACCTAACGGGCACTTAGACTATGTACGTTACTAGCGGGCATTTGGACTATGTAGGCTACCTAGCAGATACTTGTACTATGTAGGTTACCTAGCGGGCACTTGGACAATTTAGGTTAACGAACGGGCACTTGGACTATGTAGGTTAGCTAACAGGAACTTGGACTATCTAGGTTACCTAACGGGCATTTGGACTATGTAGGTTCCCTAGCAGGCACTTGGATTATGTAGGTTCCCTTCTTGCACTTGTACTATGTAGTTTACTAACGGGCATTTGGACTATGTAAGTTACCTAGCGGGCACTTGGACTATGTAGGTTCCCTTTCAGGGACTTGGACAATGTAGGTTAACTAGCGGGCACTTGGACTATCTAGGTTAACTAGCGGGCCATTGGACTATGTAGGTTAACTAGCGGGCACTTTGACGATCTAGGTTAGCAAACGGGCACTTGGACTATGTAGGTTACCTAGCAGGCACTTGGACTGTCTAGGTTACCTAGCGGGCACTTGGACTATCTATGTTAGCTAACGGGCACTTGGATTATCTAAGTTATCTAGCGGGCACTTGGACTATGTAGGTTACCTAGCGGGCCCTTGGACTATGTAGGTTACCTAGCGGGCACTTGGACTATCTAGGTTAACGAACGGGCACTTGGACTATGTAGGATAGCTAACAGGAACTTGGACTATCTAGGTTAAATAGCGGGCACTTGGACATGCAGGTTCCCAAGCGGGCACTTGGACTATGAAGGTTACCTAGCGGGCACTTGGACTATCTAGGTTAACGAACGGGCACTTGGACTATGTAGGTTAGCTAACAGGAACTTGGACTATCTAGGTTACCTAACGGGCATTTGGACTATGTAGGTTCCCTAGCGGGCACTTGGATTATGTAGGTTCCCTTCTTTCACTTGGACTATGTAATTTACTAGCGGGCATTTGGACTATGTAAGTTACCTAGCGGGCTCTTGGACTATGTAGGTTACCTAGCAGGCACTTGGGCTGTCTAGTTTACCTAGCAGGCACTTGGACTATCTAGGTTACGAACGGGCACTTGGACTATGTAGGTTAACTAGCGGGCCATTCGACTATGTAGGTTAACTAGCGGGCACTTTGACGATCTAGGTTAGCAAACGGGCACTTGGACTATGTAGGTTAACTTGCGGGCACTTGGATTATCTAGGTTAACTAGCGGGTTCTTGGACTATGTAGGTTAACTAGCGGGCACTTGGACTATCTAGGTTAACTAGCTGACCTTGGACTATGTAGGTTAACTAGCGGGCACTTGGACTATCTAGGTTAACTTCCGGGCACTTGCACAATGCAGGTTCCCTAGCGGGCACTTTGACTATGTAGGTTCCCTAGCGGGCACTTGGACTATCTATGTTAGCTAACGGGCACTTGAATTATCTAAGTTATCTAGCGGGTACTTGGACTATGTAGGTTACCTAGCGGGCCCTTGGACTATGTAGGTTACCTAGCGGGCTCTTGGACTATCTAGGTTAACGAACGGGCACTAGGACGATGCAGGTTCCCTAGCGGGCACTTGGACTATGTAGGTTACCTAGCGTGCACTTGGACTATCTAGGTTAACGAACGGGCACTTGGATTTTGTAGGTTAGGAACAGGAACTTGGACTATCTAGGTTACCTAACGGGCATTTGGACTATGTAGGTTCCCTAGCGGGCACTTGGATTATGTAGGTTCCCTTCTTGCACTTGGACTATGTAGTTCACTAGCGGGCATTTGGATTATGTTAGTTACCTAGTGGGCACATGGACTATCTAGGTTAACTAGCGGGCCCTTGGACTATGTAGGTTAACTAGCGGGCACTTGGATTGTCTAGGTTACCTAGCGGGCACTTGGACTATCTAGGTTAACGAACAGGCACTTGGACTATGTAGGTTAGCTAACAGGAACTTGAACTATCTAGGTTACCTAACGGGCATTTGGACTATGTAGGTTCCCTAGCGGGCACTTGGATTATGTAGGTTCCCTTCTTGCACTTGGACTATGTAGGTTACCTAGCAGGCACTTGGACTGTCTAGTTTACCTAGCGGGCACTTGGACTATCTAGGTTAACTACCGGGCCCTTGGACTATGTAGGTTACCTAGCAGGCACTTGGACTATCTAGGTTAACGAACGGGCACTTGGACAATGTAGGTAACCTAGCGGGCACTTGGACTATCTAGGTTAGCTAACGGGCACTTGGACTATCGAAGTTACCTAGCGGGCACTTGGACTATGTAGGTTACCTAGCGGGCCCTTGGACTATGTAGGTTACCTAGCGGGCACACGGACTATCTAGGTTAACGAATGGGCACTTGGACTATGTTGGTTAGCTAACAGGAACTTGGACTATCTAGGTTAACTAGCGGGCACTTGGACGATGCAGGTACCCTAGCGGGCACTTTGACTATGTAGGTTCCCAAGAGGGCACTTGGACTATGTGGGTACCCTAGCGGGCATTTGGACTATCTAGGTTACCTAAAGGGCATTTGGACTATGTAGGTTCACTAGTGGGCACTTGGATTATGTAGGTTCCCTTCTTGCACTTGGACTATGTAGTTTACTTGCGGACATTTGGACTATGTAGGTTACCTAGCGGGCACTTGGACTATCTAGGTTCCCTAGCGGGCAATTGGACTATCTAGGTTCCCTAGCGGGCACTTGGACTATATAGGTTCCAAAAAGGGCACTTGGACTATGTAGGATCCCTAGCAGGCACTCGGACTATGAAGGTTCCCTAGCGGGCAATTGGACTATGTAGGTTCCCTAGCAGGCCCTTTGACTATGTAAGTTCTCTAACGGGCACTTGGACTATGTGGGTTCCCTAGAGGGCATATGGACAATCTAGGTTACCTAACGGGCACTTGGACTATGTACGTTACTAGCGGGCATTTGGACTATGTAGGCTACCAAGCGGATACTTGGACTATGTAGGTTACCTAGCGGGCACTTGGACTATCTAGGTTAACGAACGGGCACTTGGACTATGTAGGTTAGCTAACAGGAACTTGGACTATCTAGGTTACCTAACGGGCATTTGGACTATGTAGGTTCCCTAGCAGGCACTTGGATTATGTAGGTTCCCTTCTTGCACTTGTACTATGTAGTTTACTAGCGGGCATTTGGACTATGTAAGTTACCTAGCGGGCACTTGGACTATGTAGGTTCCCTTTCAGGGACTTGGACAATGTAGGTTAACTAGCGGGCACTTGGACTATCTAGGTTAACTAGCGGGCCATTGGACTATGTAGGTTAACTAGCGGGCACTTTGACGATCTGGGTTAGCTAACAGGAACTTGGACTATCTAGGTTACCTAACGGGCATTTGGACTATGTAGGTTCCCTAGCGGGCACTTGGACTATCTAGGTTAACGAACGGGCACTTGGACTATGTAGGTAACCTAGCGGGCACTTGGACTATCTAGGTTAGCTAATGGGCACTTGGACTATCTAAGTTACCTAGCAGGCACTTGGACTATGTAGGTTACCTAGCGGGCCCTTGGACTATGTAGGTTACCTAGCGGGCACATGGACTATCTAGGTTAACGAATGGGCACTTGGACTATGTTGGTTAGGTAACAGGAATTGGACTATCTAGGTTAACTAGTGGGCACTTGGATTATGTAGGTTCCCTTCTTTCACTTGGACTATGTAGTTTACTAGCGGGCATTTGGACTATGTAGGTTACCCAGTGTGCACTTGGACTATCTAGGTTCCCTAGCGGGCACTTGGACTATCTAGATTCCCTAGCGGGCACTTGGACTATATAGGTTCCCTAAAGGGCACTTGGACTATGTAGGATCCCTAGGAGGCACTCGGACTATGAAGGTTCCCTAGCGGGCAATTGGACTATGTAGGTTCCCTAGCAGGCCTTTTGACTATGTAAGTTCTCGAACGGGCACTTGTACTATGTGGGTTCCCTAGCGGGCATATAGACTATCTAGGTTACCTAACGGGCACTTGGACTATGTACATTACTAGCGGGCATTTGGACTATGTAGGTTACCTAGCGGATACATGGACTATGTAGGTTCCCTATCAGGGACTTGGACAATGTAGGTTAACTAGCGGGCACTTGGACTATCTAGGTTAACTAGCGGGCCATTGGACTATGTAGGTTAACTAGCGGGCACTTTGATGATCTAGGTTAGCAAACGGGCACTTGGCCTATGTAGGTTACCTAGCAGGCACTTGGACTATCTAGGGTAACGAACGGGCAATTGGATTATGTAGGTTACCTAGCAGGCACTTGGACTATCTATGTTAGCTAACGGGCACTTGGATTATCTAAGTTATCTAGGGGGCACGTGGACTATGTTGGTTACCTAGAGGGCATTTGGACTATGTAGGTTCCCTAGCGGGCACTGGGACTATCTAGGTTAACGAACGGGCACTTGGACTATGTAGGTTAGCTAACAGGAACTTGGACTATCTAGGTTAACTAATGGGCACTTGGACATGCAGGTTCCCTAGCGGGCTCTTGGACTATGTAGGTTTCCTAGCGGGCACTTGGACTATCTAGGTAAACGAACGGGCACTTGGACTATGTAGGTTAGCTAACAAGAACTTGGACTATCTAGGTTACCTAACGGGCATTTGGACTATGTAGGTTCCCTAGCGGGCACTTGGATTATGTAGGTTCCCTTCTTACACTTGGACTATGTAGTTTACTAGCGGGCATTTGGACTATGTAAGTTACCTAGCGGGCACTTGGACTATGTAGGTTACCTAGCAGGCACTTCGACTGTCTAGTTTACCTAGCGAGCACTTGGACTATCTAGGTTAACGAACGGGCACTTGGACTATGTAGGTTACCTAGCGGGCCCTTGGATTATGTAGGTTACCTAGCGGGCACTTAGACTATCTAGGTTAACGAACGGGCACTTGGACTATGTAGGTTAGCTAACAGGATCTTGGACTATCTAGGTTAACTAGCGGGCACTTGGACGATGCAGGTTCCCTAGCGGGCACTTGGATTATGTAGGTTCCCTAGCGGGCACTTGGACTATGTGGGTACCATAGCGGGCATTTGGATTATCTAGGTTACCTAACGGGCATTTGGACTATGTAGGTTCCCTAGCGGGCACTTGGATTATGTAGGTTCCCTTCTTGCACTTGAACTATGTAGGTTACTAGTGGGCATTTGGACTATGTAGGTTACCTAGCGGGCACTTGGACTATGTAGCTTAACTAGCGGGCGCTAGAACTATGTAGGTTACCTAGCGGGCACTTGGACTATGTAGGTTAAGTAGCGGGCACTTTGACTATCTAGGTTAGCTAACAGGAACTTGGACTATCTAGGTTACCTAGCGGGCACTTGGACTATGTAGGTTACCTAGCGGGCACTTGGACTATGTAGGTTAACTTGCGGGCACTTGGGCTATCTAGATTACCTAGCGGGCACTTAGACGATGTTGGTTAAGTAGTGGGCACTTGGACGATCTAGGTTAACTAGTGGGCACTTGGACGATATAGGTTAACTAGCGGGTAATTGGATTATCTAGGTTAGCTAGCGGGCACTTGAACTATGTAGGTTAACTAGTGGGCCCTTAGACTATCTAGGTTAGCTAACGGGCACTTGGACTCTGTTGGTTAATTAGCGGGTATTTGGACTATGAATGTGCACTAGCGGGAATTTGGACTATATATAGGTTACCTAGCGGGCACTTGGACTTTGTAGGTTACCTAGCGGGCACTTGGATTATGTAGGTTCCCTATCAGGCACTTGGACTATGTAGGTTACTAGCGGGCATTTGGACTATGAAGGTTACCTAACGGGCACTTGGACTATGAGGGTTCCGTATCCGGCACTTAGACAATGTTGGTTAACCAGCGGGCACTAGGACTATGTAGGTTACCTAGCGGGCAGTTGGACTATCTAGGTTAGGTAACAGCACGTGGACTATCTAGGTTACCTAGTGGGAACTTGGACTATGTAGGTTACCTAGCGGGCAGTTTGACTATGTAGGTTACCTAGCGGGCCCTTGGATTTTGTAGGTTATCTAGCGGGCACTTGGACTATCTAGGTTATCGAACGGGCACCTGGACTATGTTGGTTAGGAACAGGAACTTGGACTATCTAGGTTAACTAACGGGCATTTGGACTATGTAGGTTCCCTAGCGGGCACTTGGATTATGTAGGTTCCCTTCTTGCACTTGGACTATGTAGTTTACTAGCGGGCATTTGGATTATGTAAGTTACCTAGTGGGCACTTGGACTATCTAGGTTAACTAGCGGGCCCTTGGACTCTGTAGGTTACCTAGCGGGCACATGGACTATCTAGGTTAACGAATGAGCACTTGGACTATGTAGGTTAGCTAACAGGAACTTGGACTATCTAGGTTAACTAGCGGACACTTGGACGATGCAGGTACCCTAGCGGGCACTTTGACTATGTAGGTTCCCTAGAGGGCACTTGGACTATGTGGGTACCCTAGCGGGCATTTGGACTATCTAGGTTACCTAAAGTGCATTTGGACTATGTAGGTTCACTAGTGGGCGCTTGGATTATTTAGGTTTCCTTCTTGCACTTGGACTATGTAGTTTACTAGCGGACATTTGGACTATGTAGTTTACCTAGCGGGCACTTGGACTATCTAGGTTCCCTAGCGGGCACTTGGACTATCTAGGTTCCCTAGCGGGCACTTGGACTATATAGGTTCCCTAAAGGGCACTTGGACTATGTAGGATCCCTAGCAGGCACTCAGACTATGAAGGTTCCCTAGCGGGCAATTGGACTATGTAGGTTCCCTAGCAGGCCCTTTGACTATGTAAGTTCTCTAACGGGCACTTGGACTATGTATGTTACCTAGCGGGCACTTGGACTATCTAGGTTAACGAACGGGCACTTGGAGTATGTAGGTTAGCTAACAGGAACTTGGAGTATCTAGGTTACCTAACGGGCATTTGGACTATGTAGGTTCCCTAGCGGGCACTTGGATTATGTAGGTTCCCTTCTTGCTCTTGGACTATGTAGTTTACTAGCGGGCATTTGGACAATGTAAGTTACCTAGCGGGCACTTGGACTATGTAGGTTACCTAGCAGGCACTTGGACTGTCTACCTAGCGGGCACTTGGACTATCTAGGTTAACGAACGGGCACTTGAACTATGTAGGTTAACTAGCGGGCCATTTGACTATGTAGGTTAACTAGCGGGCACTTTGACGATCTAGGTTAGCAAACGGGCACTTGGACTATATAGGTTACCTAGCAGGCACTTGGACTGTCTAGGTTACCTAGCGGGCACTTGGACTGTCTCGGTTACCTAGCGGGCACTTGGACTATCTAGGTTAACGAACGAGCACTTGGACCATGTAGGTTACCTAGCAGTCACTTGGACTATCTATGTTAGCTAACGGGCACTTGGATTATCTAAGTTATCTAGCGGGCACTTGGACTATGTAGGTTACCTAGCGGGCCCTTGGACTATGTAGGTTACCTAGCGGGCACTTGGACTATCTAGGTTAACGAACGGGCACTTGGACGATGCAGGTTCCCTAGCGGGCACTTGGAATATGTAGGTTACCCAGCGGGCACTTGGACTATCTAGGTTAACGAACGGGCACTTGGACTATGTAGGTTAGCTAACAGGAACTTGGACTATCTAGGTTACCTAACGGGCATTTGGACTATGTAGGTTACCTAACGGGCACTTGGATTATGTAGGTTCCCTTCTTGCACTTGGACTATGTAGGTTACCTAGCAGGCACTTGGACTGTCTAGGTTACCTAGCGGGCACTTGGACTATCTAGGTTAACGAACGGGCACTTGGACTATGTAGGTTAGCTAACAGGATCTTGGACTATCTAGGTTAACTAGCGGGCACTTGGACGATGCAGGTTCCCTAGCGGGCACTTGGATTATGTAGGTTCCCTAGCGGGCACTTGGACTATGTGGGTACCATAGCGGGCATTTGGATTATCTAGGTTACCTAACGGGCATTTGGACTATGTAGGTTCCCTAGCGGGCACTTGGATTATGTAGGTTCCCTTCTTGCACTTGAACTATGTAGGTTACTAGTGGGCATTTGGACTATGTAGGTTACCTAGCGGGCACTTGGACTATGTAGCTTAACTAGCGGGCGCTAGAACTATGTAGGTTACCTAGCGGGCACTTGGACTATGTAGGTTAAGTAGCGGGCACTTTGACTATCTAGGTTAGCTAACAGGAACTTGGACTATCTAGGTTACCTAGCGGGCACTTGGACTATGTAGGTTACCTAGCGGGCACTTGGACTATGTAGGTTAACTTGCGGGCACTTGGGCTATCTAGATTACCTAGCGGGCACTTAGACGATGTTGGTTAAGTAGTGGGCACTTGGACGATCTAGGTTAACTAGTGGGCACTTGGACGATATAGGTTAACTAGCGGGTAATTGGATTATCTAGGTTAGCTAGCGGGCACTTGAACTATGTAGGTTAACTAGTGGGCCCTTAGACTATCTAGGTTAGCTAACGGGCACTTGGACTCTGTTGGTTAATTAGCGGGTATTTGGACTATGAATGTGCACTAGCGGGAATTTGGACTATATATAGGTTACCTAGCGGGCACTTGGACTTTGTAGGTTACCTAGCGGGCACTTGGATTATGTAGGTTCCCTATCAGGCACTTGGACTATGTAGGTTACTAGCGGGCATTTGGACTATGAAGGTTACCTAACGGGCACTTGGACTATGAGGGTTCCGTATCCGGCACTTAGACAATGTTGGTTAACCAGCGGGCACTAGGACTATGTAGGTTACCTAGCGGGCAGTTGGACTATCTAGGTTAGGTAACAGCACGTGGACTATCTAGGTTACCTAGTGGGAACTTGGACTATGTAGGTTACCTAGCGGGCAGTTTGACTATGTAGGTTACCTAGCGGGCCCTTGGATTTTGTAGGTTATCTAGCGGGCACTTGGACTATCTAGGTTATCGAACGGGCACCTGGATTATGTAGGTTAGGAACAGGAACTTGGACTATCTAGGTTAACTAACGGGCATTTGGACTATGTAGGTTCCCTAGCGGGCACTTGGATTATGTAGGTTCCCTTCTTGCACTTGGACTATGTAGTTTACTAGCGGGCATTTGGATTATGTAAGTTACCTAGTGGCCACTTGGACTATCTAGGTTAACTAGCGGGCCCTTGGACTATGTAGGTTACCTAGCGGGCACATGGACTATCTAGGTTAACGAATGAGCACTTGGACTATGTAGGTTAGCTAACAGGAACTTGGACTATCTAGGTTAACTAGCGGACACTTGGACGATGCAGGTACCCTAGCGGGCACTTTGACTATGTAGGTTCCCTAGAGGGCACTTGGACTATGTGGGTACCCTAGCGGGCATTTGGACTATCTAGGTTACCTAAAGTGCATTTGGACTATGTAGGTTCACTAGTGGGCGCTTGGATTATGTAGGTTTCCTTCTTGCACTTGGACTATGTAGTTTACTAGCGGACATTTGGACTATGTAGGTTACCTAGCGGGCACTTGGACTATCTAGGTTCCCTAGCGGGCACTTGGACTATCTAGGTTCCCTAGCGGGCACTTGGACTATATAGGTTCCCTAAAGGGCACTTGGACTATGTAGGATCCCTAGCAGGCACTCAGACTATGAAGGTTCCCTAGCGGGCAATTGGACTATGTAGGTTCCCTAGCAGGCCCTTTGACTATGTAAGTTCTCTAACGGGCACTTGGACTATGTATGTTACCTAGCGGGCACTTGGACTATCTAGGTTAACGAACGGGCACTTGGAGTATGTAGGTTAGCTAACAGGAACTTGGAGTATCTAGGTTACCTAACGGGCATTTGGACTATGTAGGTTCCCTAGCGGGCACTTGGATTATGTAGGTTCCCTTCTTGCTCTTGGACTATGTAGTTTACTAGCGGGCATTTGGACAATGTAAGTTACCTAGCGGGCACTTGGACTATGTAGGTTACCTAGCAGGCACTTGGACTGTCTACCTAGCGGGCACTTGGACTATCTAGGTTAACGAACGGGCACTTGAACTATGTAGGTTAACTAGCGGGCCATTTGACTATGTAGGTTAACTAGCGGGCACTTTGACGATCTAGGTTAGCAAACGGGCACTTGGACTATATAGGTTACCTAGCAGGCACTTGGACTGTCTAGGTTACCTAGCGGGCACTTGGACTGTCTCGGTTACCTAGCGGGCACTTGGACTATCTAGGATAACGAACGAGCACTTGGACCATGTAGGTTACCTAGCAGTCACTTGGACTATCTATGTTAGCTAACGGGCACTTGGATTATCTAAGTTATCTAGCGGGCACTTGGACTATGTAGGTTACCTAGCGGGCCCTTGGACTATGTAGGTTACCTAGCGGGCACTTGGACTATCTAGGTTAACGAACGGGCACTTGGACGATGCAGGTTCCCTAGCGGGCACTTGGAATATGTAGGTTACCCAGCGGGCACTTGGACTATCTAGGTTAACGAACGGGCACTTGGACTATGTAGGTTAGCTAACAGGAACTTGGACTATCTAGGTTACCTAACGGGCATTTGGACTATGTAGGTTACCTAACGGGCACTTGGATTATGTAGGTTCCCTTCTTGCACTTGGACTATGTAGGTTACCTAGCAGGCACTTGGACTGTCTAGGTTACCTAGCGGGCACTTGGACTATCTAGGTTAGCTAAGGGGCACTTGGATTATCTAAGTTATCTAGCGGGCACTTGGACTATGTAGGTTACCTAGCGGGCCCTTGGACTAGGTAGGTTACCTAGCGGGCACTTGGACTATCTAGGTTAACGAACGGGCACTTGGACTATGTAGGTTAGCTAACAGGAACTTGGTCTATCTAGGTTAACTAGCGGGCACTTGGATATGCAGGTGCCCTAGCGGGCACTTGGACTATGTATGTTACCTAGCGGGCACTTGGACTATCTAGGTTAACGAACGGGCACTTGGACTATGTAGGTTAGCTTAGAGGAACTTGGACTATCTAGGTTAACTAGCGGGCCCTTGGACTATGTAGGTTCCCTAGCGGGCACTTGGATTATGTAGGTTCCTTTCTTGCTCTTGGACTATGTAGTTTACTAGCGGGCATTTGGACTATGTAAGTTACTTAGCGGGCACTTGGATTATGTAGGTTACCTAGCAGGCACTTGGACTGTCTACCTAGCGGGCACTTGGACTATCTAGGTTAACGAACGGGCACTTGGACTATGTAGGTTAACTAGCGGGCCATTGGACTATGTAGGTTAACTAGCGGGCACTTTGACGATCTAGGTTAGCAAACGGGCACTTGGACTATGTAGGTTACCTAGCAGGCACTTGGACTGTCTAGGTTACCTAGCGGGCACTTGGACTATCTAGGTTAACGAACGAGCACTTGGACCATGTAGGTTACCTAGCAGTCACTTGGACTATCTATGTTAGCTAACGGGCACTTGGATTATCTAAGTTATCTAGCGGGCACTTGGACTATGTAGGTTACCTAGCGTGCCCTTGGACTATGTAGGTTACCTAGCGGGCACCTGGACTATCTAGGTTAACGAACGGGCACTTGGACGATGCAGGTTCCCTAGCGGGCACTTGGAATATGTAGGTTACCCAGCGGGCACTTGGACTATCTAGGTTAACGAATGGGCACTTGGACTATGTAGGTTAGCTAACAGGAACTTGGACTATCTAGGTTAACTAGCGGGCACTTGGACTATGCAGGTACCCTAGCGGGCACTTGGACGATGCAGGTACCCTAGCGGGCACTTTGACTATGTAGGTTCCCTAGCGGGCACTTGGACTATGTGGGTACCCTAGCGGGCATTTGGACTATCTAGGTTACCTAACGGGCATTTGGACTATGTAGGTTCCCTAGTGGGCACTTGGATTATGTAGGTTCCCTTCTTGCACTTGGACTATGTAGTTTACTAGCGGGCATTTGGACTATATAGGTTACCCAGTGTGCACTTGGACTATCTAGGTTCCCTAGCGGGCACTTGGACTATCTAGGTTCCCTAGCGGGCACTTGGACTATATATGTTCCCTAAAGGGCACTTGAACTATGTAGGATCCCTAGCAGGCACTCGGACTATGAAGGTTCCCTAGCGGGCAATTGGACTATGTAGGTTCCCTAGCAGGCCCTTTGACTATGTAAGTTCTCGAACGGGCACTTCGACTATGTGGGTTCCCTAGCGGGCATATAGACTATCTAGGTTACCTAACGGGCACTTGGACTATGTACATTACTAGCGGGCATTTGGACTATGTAGGTTACCTAGCGGATACTTGGACTATTTAGGTTCCCTATCAGGGACTTGGACAATGTAGGTTAACTAGCGGGCACTTGGACTGTCTAGTTAACCTAGCGGGCACTTGGACTATCTAGGTTAACAAGCAGGCCCTTGGACTATGTAGGTTAACTAGCGGGCACTTGGATTGTCTAGGTTACCTAGCGGGCACTTGGACTATCTAGGTTAACGAACGGGCACTTGGACTATGTAGGTAACCTAGCGGGCACTTGGACTATCTACGTTAGCTAACGGGCACTTGGACTATCTAAGTTACCTAGCGGGCACTTGGACTATGTAGGTTACCTAGCGGGCCCTTGGACTATGAAAGTTACCTAGCGGGCACTTGGACTATCTAGGTTAACGAATGGGCAATTGGACTATGTAGGTTAGCTAACAGGAACTTGGACTATCTAGGTTAACTAGCGGGCACTTGGACGATGCAGGTACCCTAGCGGGCACTTTGACTATGTAGGTTCCCTAGAGGGCACTTGGACTATGTGGGTACCCTAGCGGGCATTTGGACTATCTAGGTTACCTAAAGGGCATTTGGACTATGTAGGTTCACTAGTGGGCACTTGGATTATGTAGGTTCCCTTCTTGCACTTGGACTATGTAGTTTACTAGCGGGCATTTGGACTATGTAGGTTACCTAGCGGGCACTTGGACTATCTAGGTTCCCTAGCGGGCACTTGGACTATCTAGGTTCCCTAGCGGGCAATTGGACTATGTAGGTTCCCTAGCAGGCCCTTTGACTATGTAAGTTCTCTAATGGGCACTTGGACTATGTGGGTTCCCTAGAGGGCATATGGACTATCTAGGTTACCTAACGGGCACTTGGACTATGTACGTTACTAGCGGGCATTTGGACTATGTAGGCTACCTAGCGAATACTTGGACTATGTAGGTTACCTTGCGGGCACTTGGACTATCTATGTTAATGAACGGGCACTTGGACTATGTAGGTTAGCTAACAGGAACTTGGACTATCTAGGTTACCTAACGGGCATTTGGACTATGTAGGTTCCCTAGCAGGCACTTGGATTATGTAGGTTCCCTTCTTGCACTTGTACTATGTAGTTTACTAACGGGCATTTGGACTATGTAAGTTACCTAGCGGGCACTTGGACTATGTAGGTTCCCTTTCAGGGACTTGGACAATGTAGGTTAACTAGCGGGCACTTGGACTATCTAGGTTAACTAGCGGGCCATTGGACTATGTAGGTTAACTAGCGGGCACTTTGACAATCTAGGTTAGCAAACGGGCACTTGGACTATGTAGGTTAACTAGCAGGCACTTGGACTGTCTAGGTTACCTAGCGGGCACTTGGACTATCTAGGTTAGCTAACGGGCACTTGGATTATCTAAGTTATCTAGCGGGCACTTGGACTATGTAGGTTACCTAGCGGGCCCTTGGACTATGTAGGTTACCTAGCGGGCACTTGGACTATCTAGGTTAACGAACGGGCACTTGGACTATGTAGGTTAGCTAACAGGAACTTGGTCTATCTAGGTTAACTAGCGGGCACTTGGATATGCAGGTGCCCTAGCGGGCACTTGGACTATGTATGTTACCTAGCGGGCACTTGGACTATCTAGGTTAACGAACGGGCACTTGGATTATGTAGGGTAGCTAACAGGAACTTGGACTATCTAGGTTACCTAACGGGCATTTGGACTATGTAGGTTCCCTAGCGGGCACATGGATTATGTAGATTCCTTTCTTGCTCTTGGACTATGTAGTTTACTAGCGGGCATTTGGACTATGTAAGTTACTTAGCGGGCACTTGGACTATGTAGGTTACCTAGCAGGCACTTGGACTATCTATGTTAGCTAACGGGCACTTGGATTATCTAAGTTATCTAGCGGGCACTTGGACTATGTAGGTTACCTAGCGGTCCCTTGGACTATCCAGGTTAACGAACGGGCACTTGGACGATGCAGGTTCCCTAGCAGGCACTTGGAATATGTAGGTTACCCAGCGGGCACTTGGACTATCTAGGTTAACGAACGGGCACTTGGAGTATGTAGGTGAGCTAACAGGAACTTGGACTATCTAGGTTACCTAACGGGCATTTGGACTATGTAGGTTACCTAGCGGGCCCTTGGACTATGTAGGTTACCTAGCGGGCATTTGGAGTATCTAGGTTAACGAATGGGCACTTGGACTATGTAGGTTAGCTAACAGGAACTTGGACTATCTAGGTTAACTAGCGGGCACTTGGACTATGCAGGTACCCTAGCGGGTACTTGGACGATGCAGGTACCCTAGTGGGCACTTTGACTATGTAGGTTCCCTAGCGGGCACTTGGACTATGTGGGTACCCTAGCGGGCATTTGGACTATCTAGGTTACCTAACGGGCATTTGGACTATGTAGGTTCCCTAGTGGGCACTTGGATTATGTAGGTTCCCTTCTTGCACTTGGACTATGTAGTTTACTAGCGGGCATTTGGACTATGTAGGTTACCCAGTGTGCACTTGGACTATCTAGGTTCCCTAGCGGGCACTTGGACTATCTAGGTTCCCTAGCGGGCACTTGGACTATATAGGTTCCCTAAAGGGCACTAGAACTATGTAGGATCCCTAGCAGGCACTCGGACTATGAAGGTTCCCTAGCGGGCAATTGGACTATGTAGGTTCCCTAGCAGGCCCTTTGACTATGTAAGTTCTCGAACGGGCACTTGGACTATGTGGGTTCCCTAGCGGGCATATAGACTA
This sequence comes from Tenrec ecaudatus, assembly GCF_050624435.1. Classification (NCBI taxonomy): domain Eukaryota; kingdom Metazoa; phylum Chordata; class Mammalia; order Afrosoricida; family Tenrecidae; genus Tenrec; species Tenrec ecaudatus. The sequence continues at coordinate 48,296 of NW_027458021.1, read as the reverse complement.
TCTAGGTTACCTAACGGGCCCTTGGCTATGTACATTACTAGCGGGCATTTGGACTATGTAGGTTACCTAGCGGATACTTGGACTATGTAGGTTCCCTATCAGGGACTTGGACAATGTAGGTTAACTAGTGGGCACTTGGACTATCTAGGTTAACTAGCGGGCCATTGGACTATGTAGGTTAACTAGCGGGCACTTTGACGATCTAGGTTAGCAAACGGGCACTTGGCCTATGTAGGTTACCTAGCAGGCACTTGGACTGTCTAGGTTACCTAGCGGGCACTTGGACTATCTAGGATAACGAACGGGCAATTGGATTATGTAGGTTACCTAGCAGGCAATTGGACTATCTATGTTAGCTAATGGGCACTTGGATTATCTAAGTTATCTAGCGGGCACTTGGACTATGTTGGTTACCTAGCGGGCATTTGGACTATGTAGGTTCCCTAGCGGGCACTTGGACTATCTAGGTTAACGAACGGGCACTTGGACTATGTAGGTTAGCTAACAGGAACTTGGACTATCTAGGTTAACTAGCGGGCACTTGGACATGCAGGTTCCCTAGCGGGCTCTTGGACTATGTAGGTTTCCTAGCGGGCACTTGGACTATCTAGGTTACCTAACGGGCATTTGGACTATGTAGGTTCCCTAGCGGGCACATGGATTATGTAGGTTCCCTTCTTACACTTGGACTATGTAGTTTACTAGCGGGCACTTGGACTATGTAAGTTACCTAGCGGGCACTTGGACTATGTAGGTTACCTAGCAGGCACTTGGACTGTCTAGTTTACCTAGCGGGCACTTGGACTATCTAGGTTAACGAACGGGCACTTGGACTATGTAGGTTACCTAGCGGGCCCTTGGATTATGTAGGTTACCTAGCGGGCACTTAGACTATCTAGGTTAACGAACGGGCACTTGGACTATGTAGGTTAGCTAACAGGGACTTGGACTATCTAGGTTAACTAGCGGGCACTTGGACGATGCAGGTTCCCTAGCGGGCACTTGGATTATGTAGGTTCCCTAGCGGGCACTTGGACTATGTGGGTACCATAGCGGGCATTTGGATTATCTAGGTTACCTAACTGGCATTTGGACTATGTAGGTTCCCTAGCGGGCACTTGGATTATGTAGGTTCCCATCTTGCACTTGGACTATGTAGGTTACTAGTGGGCATTTGGACTATGTAGGTTACCTAGCGGGCACTTGGACTATGTAGGTTAACTCGCGGGCGCTAGAACTATGTAGGTTACCTAGCGGGCACTTTGACTATCTAGGTTAGCTAACAGGAACTTGGACTATCTAGGTTACCTAGCGGGCACTTGGACTATGTAGGTTACCTAGCGGGCACTTGGACTATGTAGGTTAACTTGCGGGCACTTGGACTATCTAGATTACCTAGCGGGCACTTAGACGATGTTGGTTAACTAGTGGGTACTTGGACGATCTAGGTTAACTAGTGGGCACTTGGACGATATAGGTTAACTATCGGGTAATTGGATTATCTAGGTTAGCTAGCGGGCACTTGAACTATGTAGGTTAACTAGTGGGCCCTTAGACTATCTAGGTTAGCTAACGGGCACTTGGACTCTGTTGGTTAATTAGCGGGTATTTGGACTATGAATGTGCCCTAGCGGGAATTTGGACTATATATAGGTTACCTAGCGGGCACTTGGACTTTGTAGGTTACCTAGCGGGCACTTGTATTGTGTAGGTTCCCTATCAGGCACTTGGACTATGTAGGTTACTAGCGGGCATTTGGACTATGAAGGTTACCTAACGGGCACTTGGACTATGAGGGTTCCGTATCCGGCACTTAGACAATGTAGGTTACCTAGCGGGCACTTGGACTATCTAGGTTAGGTAACAGCACGTGGACTATCTAGGTTACCTACTGGGAACTTGGACTATGTAGGTTACCTAGCGGGCAGTTTGACTATGTAGGTTAACTAGCGGACACTTGAACGAACTAGGTTAACGAGCGGGCCCTTGGACTATGTAGGTTACCTAGCGGGCACTTGGACTATCTAGGTTAGCTAACAGGAACTTGGACTATCTAGGTTACTAGCGGGCACTTTGACTATGTAGGTCACCTAGCGGGCAGTTGGACTATCTAGGTTAGCTAATGGGCACTTGGACTATCTAGGTTACCTAGCGGGCACTTAGACTAGGTAGGTTACCTAGCGGGCACTTGGACTACCTAGGTTACCTATCAGGCACTTGGACTATGCAGGTAACCTAGCAGGCACTTGGACTGTCTAGGTTACCTAGCGGGCACATGGACTTCTAGGTTAACGAACGGGCACTTGGACTATGTAGGTTTCCTAGCGGGCACTTGGACTATCTAGGTTCCCTAACGGGCACTTGTACTATGTAGGTTCCCTAGCGAGCACTTTGACTATGTTGGTTCCCTATCGGGCACTTGGACTATGTAGGTTAACTAGCAGGCCCTTCGACTATGTAGGTTAACTAGCGGGCACTTAGACTATCTAGGTTACATAGCGGGCACGTGCACTATGTACATACCCTAGTGGGCACTTGGACTATCTAGGTTACCTAGCGGGCACTTGGACTATGCACGTCCCCTAGTGGGCACTTGAACTATCTAGGTTAAATAACGGGCAATAGGACTATCTAGGTTAACTAGCGGGCACCTGGACTATCTAGGTTACCAAGCGGACACTTGGACTACGTAGGTCAACTAGCGGGCACTTGGACTATCTAGGTTAGATTACGGGCACTTGGACTATGTAGTTTAACTAGAGGGCACTGGGACTATGTAGGTTAACTAGCGGACACTTGGACGATCTAGGTTTACTAGCGGGCCCTTGCACTATGTAGGTTAACTATCGGCCTCTTGGACTATGTAGGTTAACTAGCGGGCACTTGGACCATCTAGGTTAACTAGCGGGCACATGGACTATATAGGTTAACTAGCGAACACTTGGATTAGCTAGGTTACCTAGTGGGCACTTTAACCATGTAGGTTAACTAGTTGGCCCTTGGACCATCTAGGTTAGCTAACGGGCACTTGGACTATGTAGGTTACCTAGCGGGCTCTTGGACTATATAGATTACCTAGTGGGCACTTGGACTTTGTAGGTTACCTAGCGGGCACTTGGACTATCTAGGCTCCCTAGCGGGCACTTGGACTACATAGGTTCCCTAAAGGGCACTTGGACTATGTAGGTTCCCTAGCAGGCCCTTTGACTATGTAATTTCTCTAACGGGCACTTGGACTATGTGGGTTCCCTAGCGGGCATTTGGACTATCTAGGTTACCTAATGGGCATTTGGACTATGTAGGTTCCCTAGCGGGCACTTGGATTATATAAGTTCCCTATCGGTCACTTGGACTATGTACGTTACTCGTGGGCATTTGGACTATGTAGGTTACCTAGCGGATACTTGGACTATATAGGTTCCCTATCAGGGACTTGGACAATGTAGGTTAACTAGCGGGCACTAGGACTATGTAGGTTACCTAGCGGGCCCTTGGACTATGTAGGTTAACTAGCAGGCACTTGGAGTACCTAGGTTAACTAGCGGGCCCTTGGACTATGTAGGTTACCTAGCAGGCACTTGGACTGTCTAGCTTACCTAGCGGGCAGTTGGAACTCTAGGGTAACGAACGGGCACTTGGACTATGTAGGTTTCCTAGTGAGCACTTGGACTATCTATGTTAGCTAACGGGCACTTGGACTATCTAAGTTACCTAGCGGGCACTTGGACTATGTAGGTTACCTAGCGGGCCCTTGGACTATGTAGGTTACCTAGCGGGCACTTGGACTATCTAGGTTAACGAACGGGCACTTGGACTATGTAGGTTAGCTAACAGGAACTTGGTCTATCCAGGTTAACTAGCGGGCACTTTGACCATATAGGTTAACTAGCGGGGACTTGGACGATATAGCTTAACTAGCGGACACTTCTATTAGCTAGGTTACCTAGCGGGCACTTGAACCATGTAGGTTAACTAGTTGGCCCTTGGACTATCTAGGTTAGCTAACGGGCACTTGGACTATATAGGTTAATTAGCGTGTACTTGGACTATGTAGGTGCCCTAGCGGGCATTTGGACTATATAGATTACCTAGTGGGCACATGGACTTTGTAGGTTACCTAGCGGGCAATTGGACTATCTAGGTTACCTAGCGGGCACTCGGACTACATAGGTTACCTAAAGGGCACTTGGACTATGTAGGTTCCCTAGCAGGCACTCGTACTATGAAGGTTCCCTAGCGGGCACTTGGACTATGTAGGTTCCCTAGCAGGCCCTTTGACTATGTAAGTTCTCTAACGGGCATTTGGACAATGTGGGTTCCCTAGCGGGCACTTGGATTATGTAAGTTCCCTATCGCTCACTTGGACTATGTATGTTACTAGCGGGTATTTGGACTATGTAGGTTACCTAGCGGATACTTGGACTATATAGGTTCCCTATCAGGGAATTGGATAATGTAGGTTAACTAGCGGGCACTAGGAGTATGTAGGTTACCTAGCGGGCCCTTGGACTATCTAGGTTAACAAGCGGGCCCTTGGACTATGTTTCTTTGTCTCTGTCGTGCTAGGGTCATCTCTGTTGTTATACACTCAATGAGCCACGTGTACTAAATCACTAAGATTTTTCCCTTCAAACGCTTCCCACTTCTTTTTCATGTCTGAGGCAGACTGACTGAGTCATAAAGGCAATACTTATTGCCCTCCTGTTCTCGGGGCCTCTGGGCTGTTAGGGGTATAAAGCCCGAGTTTTCCATCAGCCACTCTAGAAAGGCAGGCGGACATTCTCTTATAAGAGCTAGAAAATTCTCACTGACCTTAGATAAATTCATAGGTTTCCTAGCTCTTCCGCAGAGGGTCATGTAAGAGCAACGGGTGATACCTGGTAAAGCGCTCATGGGGACTTTGATGCTCCGTTTTCTTTCTCTTCTGCTGCACTCTCTTAGTGTCATGCCTCGATGTGGCAGGATCAGTTCGGGCGCAGCTCCCACACTGTGTCTCCAGTGTTGTCCCCTCTAGGGCTATGGGTCTTTGAGGGACGTTTCTCATCGTGGGGCTGCCCATGTGGTCTTCTCTGTGAGCTGGCTTCTCTGATTGGGAACATCATCCTCAATGTATATTGGGCCAGGATGTGCTCCATTCTCCCCTCCTCCCCCTTGTTCTGCCCTGTGTTCTCTGATCAGATATGTCCCTCTCCGCGAGCTGCAGATCCGGTGCCACGCTGTGAAATACAATCTTCGGGGCCTGCAAGCATGTAGGGCTGGGTAGGTGTCAGCTCAGATCTTTTGAGAGTCCAGGAGATATTGACTGCTCGATGGGCATAGTTCTTTGGGGCACCGTGCTCTAAGTCCAGATGCTGGTTGTGAATATGACTTTGTTGTTAACCAGGTGTGTGTCTCTGGGTCAACTCCTGTGTGTTTTTGAGTGAGTTTTCTCATCTGGAAAGTAAATGAACTGAATTATCCAACTCCCATGTCAGCAAGTTATCGAGAGGGGTTAATCAGAGACTGTTTCATATAGTGTGTACCTGCGCGCCGCATTCTAGACCTGGGGTGACAATTATGAGCTCAGGATAGAGATGGTGTCCAGCAGGTCACATACGTGGCTCCATATTGAAAAAGGAAGCCCACGGTGGAGATTTGGTCCTTCCGTTGATGGCCACCGGCCACCTAGTCTTCTCCTGCTATAACTGCTTCACTGGTTCAGCAGCTGAGCTAGGTGCCAGTGCCATCATAACCAGGTGGCTAACTGGGACAAAGGGCAGATAGATATTTGTTATCTTGTTGTCTTGAGAAGCCCATCTAACCTCCATGCAAACCTTCTGGTGTGAGTTATCTGTGGAAGGAATCATAGGCTCACAGTAATTCACATCTTTCTTTTTGACAATGTGCCCGTATTCCTATCTGAACCTGAGAAGGTGGCCCCAGTGTCCACCAAGAAATTTACTGGCTGGCCCCCTACATGGAGAGTTAGCCTGGGCTTTTGGCGGCGAAGTTAAACAGAGCCCTGACCCCTTCACTCAGCTTCTTCAAGCATTATTGTCTCTTTCTTGGGTCTTTCTAGGTGCAGATGAGACCCGTCTACTCTAGTGGAGGGTCATGCACCTCTCCTGGGGTTTACAAGGCACTGAATTTTCCAGTGTCCTTCTTTCCTGCAGTAGGCACATTGATCCTTCCCCATGGCTTGGCGGTGTCCACAGGTTAGTCTCTCCGTGAGTGGGCCATGCTCTCCATTTCCTGTGTCTCTGGGGTCTCTCATGGCAATTACTAGTATTTTAGCTAGTTTCTTTGTCTCTGTCGTGCTAGGGTCATCTCTGTTGTTATACACTCAATGAGCCACTTTTACCAAATCACTAAGATTTTTCCCTTCAAACCCTTCCCACTTCTTTTTCATGTCTGAGGCAGACTGACTGAGTCATAAAGGCAATACTTATTGCCCTCTTGTTTTCAGTGCCTCCGGGCCGTTAGGGGTATAAAGCCCATAGGCTTCCATCAGCCACTCTAAAAAGGCAGGCGGACATTCTCTTATAAGAGCCTGAAAATTCTCACTGACCTTAGATAAATTCATAGGTTTCCTAGCTCTTCCGCAGAGGGTCATGTAAGAGCAACGGGTGATACCTGGTAAAGCCCTCTGGGCCTTGCTAGCAATTGAGATCCCACATTGTTCGTGTAGTGGCTAAAAGAGTTTCTCTCAAGTGGGGAGTGCCCGCTCGCTGACCATCAGGTTCACTGACTGCTTACTGGGCCTCTGTCTGGAAGGGCTACCCTTCCTCCGTTGTGAACAGCACCTGGAGAAGTTGCTGGCAATCATTCCAGGTGGGCTGATGAGTATGGAAGACATACCAGGACTAGTGTGTGGGGGGGGGGGCTGCTGGTAGGGCGGGGGATGGGGTGGGGTGCCGGTGAGGGAGGGCATGACTCAATAAGGGCCTGTTAGAAGTTTTCTATTTCTGTCCCCTAGAAACTTTATAGGGCGGGGCTGGAACTAAAGGGTCTGAAGCCAGCTCTCCCACTCCCAGAGTTCTCCTGAAAAATGGGATAAAGCAGATTAGGGGAGAGAGATTGGGAGAGGAGGGGAGGGGAAGGGATGGGGAGGGGGTCAGGGTGGGGGACGGGGAGGGATGGCCTCGCCCTATTTGGTTTTGGGTACTTGGACCGTGTGTTTTTCCGGTCCTGCCATGTTTCCTGAAACCTTGGAAACAAGGACTCTTTCTTTGAGGGAGGGAATAAGTCTTTTATATTTGCAGGATTCTTAGTGGCAATGTCAGCCCACACTTGAATTAAAGGGATCACATCGGGATGTCCTGGTTCCCCATAACCATAACTATGAACTCTTTGTAATTGGGGATGGGAAAGCTAGTCTTGCGTGGGTCAATCAGGGACTCCTTCTGCCCCATCACTTTTAAACAAATTGTAGAGTCTCCAAGCTTTGGGGTTGAAACCACATCCTCTTGGTGAACGCCTAGAGCAGGGGTCCTCAAACTACAGCCTGTGGGACACATGCAGACAACCGAGGTCATTAATCCTTTCTGCCGGGTGGATGTGCCCCATTTATTTATTTTTTTTTGAAATTCAAATCAAGATATGCAGTGTGCACATGAATTTGTTCGTAATTTTTGTTTTTTTTAAACTATAGTCTGTCCCTCCAATGGCCTGAGGGACAGTGAACTGGCCCCCTGGGTAAACAGTTTTAGGACCCTGCCCTAAGGTATCCTGGACTTAGGTGTTACTAATCTCCCAGCCCTGAAACATTCCTGAACATTCTACCCGTTGTAGGAGGCACCATGGGAATTTGGACCCCGGGTAATTTACAAGCCTTTACTCCAATTGAACCCAAGAAAATACAAAATGACTTAGTCAGTTACTCTCTTTTGGTCACTTTTGACTCCTCCTGTACTAGCCCATTATTTCCATTTAACTCTATAACACGGAGCATGATGTTTTCATAACATTTTAAAAAATGTATATATCTATATCTATATCTATGTCTATATATATATAAAACTATGAAAGTCCACAACAAAAAGAAAATAATTTTTCCCAAAATTAAAATTGAAGCGTTATAGGGTTAAAAAGAAGGATGGGTCTTATCAGCAGGTCCAAGACCTTAGCATCATAAATGAATCAGTGATACCACTGCACCTAGTAGTGCCCAAACCTGTACCCTCCTAGGGGAAAGTATGAATGCTTTTATCCCTCTTCCTGTACTTCCAGTGAACAAACACACATGTCTGGTAATTCTCAGATTTTTTTTTCCTGTGACACTCATCTAATTTCAAGGCCACTGCCACCACACAAGCTTACCCTTGTCGAAGTCAAACTGTTCACCTTTTAGACCGTTTGTTTTTCCCAGAAGTTATCGGGTGACTAAAGCTTCTGAACCAAGTGTGCCAGGTCCACGACTACCACCTCCTGGACTACGTCAACTTTATCCATCCTGGATTAAGTTGCCCTCAATGGACAACCCCTCCCAGCAGTGTAGGAAGGGTGTGGACCCAAAGCCCCACTTCGCCAATTTTGCCAGCAGGAAGTAGCTAGAGATGTCGTCGCCCAGTACCCCAAAGATTTGGGTCCATATCTCTTAAAGGAGGCAACTGTTAGGTAGCTATCCTAGGAATTGGGGCATCCGTTATGCATGCCCATAGGGTCAAGATAAGAGCCCAGTTAGGAAAAGCACCCTGTGCATGCTCAGAGGTACAGGTTTCTGGCCATGAAGGGGAGGTACACCTGGGTGGGTCCTGTACCTGGAGTGACCAACCTAGGCCATGTAAATTCAATTCAGCCACTGGGGTCGGCTAGACTTGCCCACCACGCCTCCCTAGCGCTCATAAAACTCACTTTAGTGACAGACCAGGCTACTGCGTGATATCTCTCTCACTCAAGAAGGCTCTTTGGAGGCAGCAGGGCTGCACATGAGTGGCTGGTGGATACTGTTCAGATGCATGGCTTTCTGCTTGCAAGGGTTTTTGTCTCAGCTGACTGGAAGGGAGGAGGTAGTACATCTGGATCACAGAGTATCCATGTCCACAAATGAGGCTGCTCTTTCCACAGTGCTGGCAGTGCTTTATGAAAACCCTCTGCTTTGCAATGTAACTCCTTGTAGATTAGAGTGGGAGGGGCTTGGACCAAGGTATGCTTCCTCTTACTCCCAGTTGCAGGTTTCTGGATGCTGATTGTATCTCTTACAGCATCAGTTAGTGGGCTTGTTGTCTGCCTCAGGCTTTGTTCACGGAGATCCTCAAGCTTGTTGTTGGTGTGTGGCATGAGCAGAGGCTTCCTGCCAATCCCCCATGAGTAGTAGAGCTCCCATGGTGTGGACTCCATGTAAGCCCTACCCCAGACAGCACGCTTAAAAAGGAGGGTGGGCCCTGCAATACAGAGGACCATTCCCCCTGTGGAATGGCCTCAGAGACCCACCTCCCTGACTGGCCAGCTGCTGGGGCTGTGGGCCTTAAGCTTCATGCCTTACTCAGGAATAAACACAGGGTGAGGTGACTCCAGTAGCTGTTTTGACTGGTCTAATCCAGCCTGAGATCATCCTTGCATGAGCCCTCTGCCCAGATTATTTTTGTTTCTTTTATGATCTTTTTATTAAGGGCTCTTACAACATTAACCACAATCCATATATACATCAGCTGTTTGAAGCACATCTGTACGCTAATTGCCCTCATTATTCTCAAAATATCCACCCTCCACCCAAGCCCCTGGCCTCAGCTCATCATTTGTCCCCCCTCAATGTCCGCGACCCATCCCTAATCAATCCTTGGAAATGTACTAATTCTTTTGTCATATCTTCACCCACCTTTCTTTTGAGGTCAATGAAGATCCTTGTAATCGGTTCCCACTTTCAATCCTGCCCTTCCTCCACTTCCCAGTATCTCCACTCAAAACACTGGTCCTAAAGGGCCCATCCCCCCTGGATTCCCCATGTTTGAAATTCCTATCGGTACTAGAATACCTGCTCTAGTTTGGCCAGATTAGTATGGTAGAAATGGGTTCATGATAGTGGGGCAAGAGGAAGCATTAAGAACTAGAGGAAAGTTGTGTTTCATCTTTGCTGTCTCATACCCTGTATTCTTTAATCTCCTTTCTGAGATCCTTCTGTAAGGGGATGTCCAGTGCACTGCAAATAGCTTTTGGGTGTATACCCGGCAGTCCCCTCTCATTCTCCATGATAAGATTTTTTTGTTCTCATGATGCCTGTTGCCTTATCCCTTTGAAACTTTGTGATCACACAGGCTGGTATTCTTCCTCCATGTGGGCTCGGTTGCTTCTGAGCTAGATGGTTGCTTCTTTACCTTCAAGCCTTTAAGACCCAACACGCTATATCTTTTGGTAGCTGGACCCCATCGGCTTTCTTCACCATATTTGCTTATGCAGCCGCTTTGTGGTCAGTGATCATGTAGGGAAGGTGAGCATCGTAGAATGCCAATTTTATAAAACAGTGTTGTTGCAAAGAGGGAGTCCTTGAGCGGAGGCCCAATGTGCATTTGCTACCTTAATACTAAATCTATAAACATATGGACATAGATCTATTTCCCCATACCCCTTTGTAAATATATGTACATGACTTTATTTAGACGTCTATAACTGGCCCTTGCTTCCCAGCACACTCTTCTATACCCTTTGATTTTCCTCTTGTCCCCAGCCATGCTCAGTCTTCCTTTGGGTTTCAGTAATTCCTCTTGGTTACATTACCCTTGATCACGCCCTACCAGGCCTCCTACATCACCCTCACCACCGATTTTCATCACTTGTTGTTCCCTTGTCTCTGGGTTTCTTGACACCACTTCCTTTACCCCACCGTGCTCACTCCCATGCGCAATGGAAAGGGCCGGTCACATGTTTGCTCCTCCAGATTGTTCATCCAGCCTCTCTTAATTAGACAGAATTGTAAATGTAATAACATGCACAAAACAAGACTGAGCAAAACCAAGCGACAAAAAAGAAAAATGAAAACAAAACCCAACCAAAATCCAATGACACTAAAAGAAAACAACACTAACCATGAAAGAAAAGTACAAGGACTGTGTGGTGAACTTTAGGAGTGTTTTCCAGTCCAACAGTTGGGGTACCGAACCCTGACCACAAAGTCCACTTTGGCATTCCCCAAGGACTTTGATGCTCCTTTTTCTTTCCCTTCCGCTGCACTCTCTTAGTGTCATGCCTCAATGTGGCAGGATCAGTTCGGGCGCAGTTCCCACACTGTGTGTCCAGTGTTGTCCCCTCTAGGGCTTGGGTCTTTGAGGGACGTTTCTCATCGTGGGGCTGCCCATGTGGTCTTCTCTGTGGACTGGCTTCTCTGATTGGGAACATCATCCTCAAGGTGTATTGGGCCAGGATGTGCTCCATTCTCCCCTCCTCCCCCTTGTTCTGCCCTGTGTTCTCTGATCAGATATGTCCCTCTCCGCGAGCTTCAGATCTGGTGCCATCCTGTGAAAGAGAATCTTTGGGGGCTGCAAGGATGTGGGGGGGGGGTGGGTATCAGCTCAGATCTTTTGAGAGTCCAGGAGATATTGACTGCTTGATGGCACAGTTCTGTGGAGCACCGGGCTCTTGGTCCAGACGCTGGTTGTGAATATGACTTTGTTGTTAACCAATTGTGTGTCTCTGGGTCAACTCCTGTGTGTTTTTGAGTGAGTTTTCTCATCTGGAAAGTAAATGTACTGGATTATCCAGACTCCCATGTCAGCAAGTTATCGAGAGGGGTTAATCAGAGACTGTTTCATATAGTGTGTACCTGCGAGCTGCATTCTATACCTGGGGCGGCAATTATGAGCTCGGAATAGAAATGGTGTCTAGCAGGTGACATACGTGGCTCCATTTTGAAAAAGGAAGACCACTGTGGAGATTTGGTCCTTCTGTTGATGGCCACGGGCCACCTAGTCTTCTCCTGCTATAACTGCTTCACTGGCTCAGTAGCTGAGCCAGGAGCCAGTGCCATCATAACCAGGTGGCTAACTGGGATAAAGGGCAGATAGATATTAGTTATCTTGTTGTCTTGGGAAGCCCACCAACCCTCCATGCAAACCTTCTGGTGTGAGTTATCTGTGGAAGGAATCATAGACTCACAGTAAATCACATCTTTCTTTTTCAAAACGTGCCGTATTCCTTTCTGAAGCTGAGAAGGTGGCCCCTGTGTCCACCAAGAAATTTACTGGCTGGCCTCCTACATGGAGATTTAGCTTGGGCTTTTGGTGGCGGAGGGAAACAGAGCCCTGACCACTTCATTCAGCTTCTTCAAGCATTATTGTCTCTTGCTTGGGTCTTTCTAGGTGCAGATGAGACCCGTCCACTCTAGTGGAGGGTCGTGCACCTTTCCTGGGGTTTTCAAGGCACTGATTTTTCCAGTGTCCTTCTTTCCTGCAGTAGGCACATTGATCCTTAGCCATGGCTTGGCGGTGTCCACAGGTTAGTCTCTCCGTGAGTGGGCCATGCTCTCCTTTTCCTGAGTCTCTGGGGTCTCTCATGGCAATTACTAGTATTTTAGCTAGCTTTTTTGTCTCTGTCGTGCTAGGGTCATCTCTGTTGTTATAGACTCAATGAGCCACTTGTACCAAGTCACTAAGATTTTTCCCTTCAAACCCTTCCCATTTCTTTTTCATGTCTGAGGCAGACTGACTGAGTAATAAAGGCAATACTTATTTCCCTCCTATACTCGGGGCCTCCGGGCCGTTAGGGGGATAAAGCCCGTAGGCTTCCATAAGCCACGCTAGAAAGGCAGGCAGACATTCTCTTATAAGAGCCTTTAAATTCTCACTGACTTTAGATAAATTCATAGGTTTCCTAGCTCTACTGCAGAGGGTGTTGTAAGAGCAACTGGTGAAACCTGGTAAAGTCCTCTGGGCCTTGCTAGGAATTGAGATCCCACTTTGTTTGTGTAGTGGCCAAAAGAGTTTCTCTCAAGTGGGGAGTGCCCGCTCGCTCACCATCAGGTTCACTGACTGCTTACTGGGCCTCTGTCTGGAAGGGCTACCCTTCTTCCGTGGTGAACAGCACCTGGAGAAGTTGCTGCCAAACATTCCAGGTGGGCTGATGAGTATGGAAGACATACCAGTACTAGTGTGTGTGGGGGGCTGCTGGAAGGGGGCAGGGATGGGGTTGGAGAGCCGGCTGGGGAGGGAGTGACTCAATAAGGGCCTGTTAGATGTTTTCTATTTCTGGCCCCTAGAAACCTTATAGGGCGGGGTTGGAACCAAAGGGTCTGAAGCCAGCTCTCCCACTCCCAGAATTCTCCTGCAAAATGGGATAAAGCCGATTAGGGGAGAGAGATCGGGAGGGGAGGGGATGTGAAGGGAGGGGTGAGGGGGAGGGGGTGGGAGAGGGGGACGGGGAGGGATGGCCTCCACCTATGAGCTTTTGGGAACTTGGACCGTTTGTTTTTCCGGTCCTGCCATGTTTCCTGAAACCTTGGAAACAAGGACCCTTTCTTTGAGGGAGGGAGTAAGTCTTTTATATTTGTAGGTTTCTTAGTGGCAATGTCAGCCCACACTTGAATTAAAGGGATCAGATCGGGATGTCCTGGTTCCCCATAACCATAACTATGAACTCTTAGTAATAGGGGATGGGAAAATTAGTCTTGCGTGGGTCAATCAGGGACTCCTTCTGCCCCATCACTTTTAAACAAATTGTAGAGTCTCCAAGCTTTTGGGTTGAAACCAAATCCTCTTGGTGGATGCCTAGAGCAGGGGTCCTCAAACTACAACCTGTGGGCCACATGCAGACAGCCGAGGTCATTGATCCTTTCTGCCGGGTGTATGTGCCCCATTTATTTATTTTTTTTGGACTTCAAATCAAGATGTGCAGTGTGCACATGAATTTATTCGTAACTTTTGTTTTTTTTAAAACTATAGTCTGTCCCTCCAATGGCCTGAGGGACAGTGAACTGGCCCCCTGGGTAAACAGTTTCAGGACCCCTGCCCTAAGGTATCCTGGACTTAGGGGTTACTAATTTCCCAGCCCTGAAACATCCCTGAACATTCTACCCGTTGTAGGAGGCACCATGGGAATTTGGACACCGGGTAATTTACAAGACTTTTACTGAAATTGAACCCAAGAAAATTCAAAATGACTTAGGCAGTTACTCAGTTTTGGTCACGTTTGACTCCTCCTGTAGTAGCCCATTATTTCCATTTAACTCTATAACACGGAGCATGATGTTTTCATAACATTTAAAAAATGTATATATTAATGTATGTATATATAAATTAATAACTATGAAAGTCCACAACAAAAAGAAAATAATTTTTTTCCCAAAATTAAAATTGAAGCGTTATAGGGTTAAAAAAAGGATGGGTCTTATCAGCGGGTCCAAGAGCTTAGCATCATAAATGAAGCAGTTATCCACTGAACCTAGTTGTGCCCAAACCTGTGCCCTCCTAGCGGAAAGTGTGAATGCTTTTATCCCTCTTCCTGTACTTCCAATGAACAAACGCACATGCCTGATAACCTAAGATTTTTTTTGTTTCCTTTGACACTCACCTAATTTCAAGGCCACTGCCACGTCACAAGCTTAGCCTTGTCGCAGTCAAACTGTTCACCTTTTAGACCGTTTGTTTTTCCCAGAAGTTATCGGGTGACAAAAGCTTCTGAACCAAGTGTGCCAGGTCCACGACTACCATCTCCTGGACCACCTCAACCTTATCCATCCTGGATAAAGTTGCCCTTAATGGACAACCCCTCCCAGCAGTGTAGGAAGAATATGGACCCAAAGCCCCACCTCGCCCCTTTTGCCAGCAGGAAGTAGCTAGAGATGTCGTCACCCAGTACCCCAAATATTTTGGGTCCATGTCTCTTCAGGGGGCAAATGGTAGGTAGCTATCCTAGCTACTGGGGCGTCCGTTATGCATACCTTTAGGTCCAAGATAAGAGTCCAGTTAGGAGAAGCACCCTGTGCATGCTCAGAGGTCCAGGTTTCTGGCCATGATCGGGAGGTACACCTGGGTGATCCCTCTACCTGGACTGAAAAACCTAGGCCAAGTAAATTCAATTCAACCACTGGGGTCGGCCAGACTTGCCCACCACGCCTCCCTAACGCTCATAAAACTCACTTGAGTGACAGACCAGGCTTCTGCGTGATTTCTCTCTCACACGGAGCCAAAGACCGAGGTCTAACTGCCCGCAGAGAGATGCGACAAACTCACGAAGGCACTTTGGAGGCAGCAGGGCTTCACATGAGTGGCTGCTGGATACTGTTCAGATGCATGGCTTTCTGCTTGCAAGAGTTTTTGTCTCAGATGACTGGAAGGGAGGAGGTAGTACGTCTGGATCACAGAATATCCATGTAGAAAAATGAGCTGCTCATTCCACAGTCCTGGCAGGGCTTATTGAAAATGCTCAGCTTTGCAATGTCACTCCTTGTAGATTACAGTGGGAGGGGCTGGGACCAAGGTATGCTGCCTCTTACTCCAGGTTGCAGGTTTCTAGATGCTGATTGTATCTCTTACAGCAACAGTTAGTGGACTTGGTGTCTGCCTCAGGCTTTGTTCACAGAGATCCTCCAGCTAGTTGGTGGTGTGTGCGCATGAGCAGAGGCTTCCTGCCAATCCCCCATGAGTAGTAGAGCTCCCATGGTGTGGACTCCATGAAAGCCTTGCCCCAGACAGCACGCTTACAAAGGAGGGTGGGCCCTGCAGGACAGAGGACCATTCCCCCTGTGGAATGGCCTCAGAGACCCTCGTCCCTCACTGGCCAGCTGCTGGCGCTGTGGGCCCTAAGCTTCATGCCTGACTCAGGAATAGACACAGGGTGAGGCAAATCCAGTAATTGTTTTGACTGGTCTAATACAGCCTGAGATCATCCTTGCATGAGCCCTCTGCCCAGATTATTTTTGTTTCTTTTATGATCTTTTTATTAGGGTCTCCTACAACACTAACCACAATCCATATATACATCAGCTGTTTGAAGCACATCTGACCATTAATTGCCCTCATTATTCTCAAAATATCCACTCTCCACCCAAGCCCCTGGCCTTAGCTCCTCATTTTTCCCCCTCAATGTCCGCCACCCATCCCTCATCAATCGTTGGAAATGGACTAATTCTTTTGTCATATCTTCACCCACCTTTCTTTTGAGGTCAATGAAGATCCTTGTAATCGGTTCCCACTTTCCATCCTGCCCTTCCTCCACCCTCCCAGTATCTCCACTCATAATACTGGTCCTAAAGGGCCCATCCCCCCTGGATTTCCCATTGTTTGAAATTCCTATCGGTACTAGAGGACCTTCTCTAGTTTGGCCAGATTAGTATGGTAGAATTGGGATCATGATAGTGGGGCAAGAGGAAGCATTAAGAACTAGAGGAAAGTTGTGTTTCATCTTTGCTGTCTTGGGTCATCTCCTCTCTGAGCTCCTTCTGTAAGGGGATGTCCAGTGCACTGCAAATATGTTTTGGGTCTATGCCCGGCAGTCCCCTTTCATTCTCCATGATAAGATTTTTTTTGATCTATGATGCCTGTTGCCTTATCCCTTGAAACCTTGTGATCACACAAGCTGGTATGCTTCCTCCATGTGTGCTTTGTTGCTTCTGAGCTAGATGGCTGCTTCTTTACCTTCAAGCCTTTAAGACCGAACACGCTATATCTTTTGGTAGCTGGACACCATCGGCTTTCTTCACCACATTTGCTTATGCAGCCGCTTTGTGGTCAGTGATGGTGTAGGGAAGTTGAGCATCGTAGAATGCCAATTTAATAGAACAGTGTTATTGCAATGAGGGAGTCCTTGAGCGGAGGCCCTATGTCCATCTGCTACCTTAATACTAAATCTGTAAAATATGGACATAGGTCTATTTCCCCATGCCCCTTTGTAAATATATGTACATGCCTTTATTTAGACGTCTATAACTGGCCCTTGCTTCCCAGCTCACTCTTCTATACCCTTTGATTTTCCTCTTGTGCTCACTGCCATGCTCATTCTTCCTTTGCGTTTCAGTAATTCCTCTTGGTTACATTAACCGTGATCACGCCTTACCAGGCCTCCTACTTCCCCCTCACCACCGATTTCCATCACTTGTTGTTCCCTTGTCTCTGTGTTTCTTTACACCACTTCCTTTCCCCCCACTGTGCTCACTCCCATGCCCAATGGAAAAGGCCGGTCACATGTTTACTCCTCCAGATTGTTCATCCAGCCTCTCTTAATTAGACAGACCTGTAAAGGTAATAACATGTACAAAACAAGACTTAGCAAAACCAAGCAGTAAAAAGGAAAAAAAAACCAACAAAAATGAAAACAAAACCCAACCCAAATCCAATGACACTAAAAGAAAACAAAACTAACCAAGAAAGAAGAGTACAACGACTGTGTGGTGAACTTTATGAGTGTTTTCCTTTCTGGTCTGTTGGGGCACGGAGCCCTGACTGCAAAGTCCACCATTGGCATTCCTTGGGGACTTTGCTGCTCCGTTTTCTTGCTCTTCACTGCACTCCAATAGTGTCATGCCTCGATGTGGCAGGATCAGGTCGGGCGCAGTTCCCACACTGTGTGTCCAGTGTTGTCCCCTCTAAGGCTATGGGTCTTTGAGGGACGTTTCTCATCGTGGGGCTGCCCATGTGGTATTCACTGTGGACTGGCTTCTCTGATTGGGAACATCATCCTCAAGGTGTAGAGGGCCAGGATGTGCTCCATTCTCCCCTCCTCCCCCTTGTTTTGCTCTATGTTATCTGATCAGATATGTCCCTCTCCGCGAGCTGCAGATCCGGTGCCATCCTGTGAAATACAATTTTAGGGGCTGCAAGGAGGTTGGGGGGAGGCATCAGCTCAGATCTTTTGAGAGTCCAGGAGATATTGACTGCTCAATGGGCACAGTTCTGTGGGGCACCGTGCTCTTTGTCCAGATGCTGGTTGTGAATATCACTTTGTTGTTAACCAGTTGTGTGTCTCTGGGTCAACTCCTGTGTGTTTTTGAGTGAGTTTTCTCACCTGGAAAGTAAATGTCTTGCATTATCCAGACTCCCATGTCAGCAAGTTATCGAGAGGGGTTAATCAGAGACTGTTTCATATAGTGTGTACCTGCGAGCTGCATTCTATACCTGGGGCGGCAATTATGAGCTCGGAATAGAAATGGTGTCTAGCAGGTGACATACGTGGCTCCATTTTGAAAAAGGAAGACCACTGTGGAGATTTGGTCCTTCTGTTGATGGCCACGGGCCACCTAGTCTTCTCCTGCTATAACTGCTTCACTGGCTCAGCAGCTGAGCCAGGAGCCAGTGCCATCATAACCAGGTGGCTAACTGGGATAAAGGGCAGATAGATATTTGTTATCTTGTTGTCTTGGGAAGCCCACCTAACCTCCATGCAAACCTTCTGGTGTGAGTTATCTGTGGAAGGAATCATAGGCTCACAGTAATTCACATCTTTCTTTTTGACAATGTGCCCATATTCCTTTCTGAAGCTGAGAAGGTGGCCCCTGTGTCCACCAAGAAATTTACTGGCTGGCCTCCTACATGGAGAGTTATCCTGGGCTTTTGGTGGCGAAGGGAAACAGAGCCCTGACCACTTCATTCAGCTTCTTCAAGCATTATTGTCTCTTGCTTGGGTCTTTCTAGGTGCAGATGAGACCCGTCCACTCTAGTGGAGGGTCGTGCACCTTTCCTGGGGTTTTCAAGGCACTGATTTTTCCAGTGTCCTTCTTTCCTGCAGTAGGCACATTGATCCTTAGCCATGGCTTGGCGGTGTCCACAGGTTAGTCTCTCCGTGAGTGGGCCATGCTCTCCTTTTCCTGAGTCTCTGGGGTCTCTCATGGCAATTACTAGTATTTTAGCTAGCTTTTTTGTCTCTGTCGTGCTAGGGTCATCTCTGTTGTTATAGACTCAATGAGCCACTTGTACCAAATCACTAAGATTTTTCCCTTCAAACCCTTCCCATTTCTTTTTCATGTCTGAGGCAGACTGACTGAGTAATAAAGGCAATACTTATTTCCCTCCTATACTCGGGGCCTCCGGGCCGTTAGGGGAATAAAGCCCGTAGGCTTCCATAAGCCACGCTAGAAAGGCAGGCAGACATTCTCTTATAAGAGCCTTTAAATTCTCACTGACTTTAGATAAATTCATAGGTTTCCTAGCTCTTCCGGAGAAGGTGTTGTAAGAGCAACTGGTGATACCTGGTAAAGCCCTCTGGGCCTTGCTAGGAATTGAGATCCCACTTTGTTTGTGTAGTGGCCAAAAGAGTTTCTCTCAAGTGGGGAGTGCCCGCTCGCTCACCATCAGGTTCACTGACTGCTTACTGGGCCTCTGTCTGGAAGGGCTTCCCGTCCTCTGTTGTGAACAGCACCTGGAGACGTTGCTGGCAATCATTCTAGGTTGGTGATGAGTATGGAAGACATACCAGTACTAGTGTGCGTGGGGGGCTGCTGGTAGGGGGTGGGGATGGGTTGGGGTGCCGGTGGGGGAGGGAGTGATGCACTAAGGGCCTGTTAGATGTTTTCTATTTCTGGCCCCTAGAAACCTTGTAGGGCGAGGGTGGAACCAAAGGGTCTGAAGCCAGCTCTCCCACTCCCAGAGTTCTCCTTTAAAATGGGATAAAGCCGATTAGGGGAGAGAGATTGGGAGGGGAGGGGGAGGGGAGGGATGGCCTACACATATGTGGTTTGCGGAACTTGGACCGTTTGTTTTTCCGGTCCTGCCATGTTTCCTGAAATCTTGGAAATAAGCACCCTTTCTTCGGTGGAGGGAGTAAGTCTTTTATATTTGCAGGCTTCTTAGTGGCAATGTCAGTCCACACTTGAATTAAAGGGATCAGATCGGGATGTCCTGGATCCCCATAACCATAACTATGAACTCTTAGTAATAGGGGATGGGAAAACTAGTCTTGCGTTGGTCAATCAGGGACTCCTTCTGCCCCATCACTTTTAAACAAATTGTAGAGTCTCCAAGCTTTTGGATTGAAACCACATCCTCTTGGTGAACGTCTAGAGCAGGCGTCCTCAAACTACAGCCTGTGAGCCACATGCAGACAGCCGAGGACATTGATCCTGTCTGCCAGCTGTATGTTCCCCATTTATTTTTTTTGAACTTCAAAACAAGATGTGCAGTGTGCACACGTATTTGTTCACAATTTTTTTTAAGTGGCCACTAGGTGGGGAAGATGGCGATGGAATAACACATACCAGAGGGACTCCACAGAATCCAGCCCAGGAGAATGCCACTGGATTGCAGGAGGCGCATCAAGAAGATAAGTAGGCTCAGATCCACAGGGTTTTGAGGGGCTGGGGGCTTTTGGCTTACCTCAGTGGAAGCCGGCTGGGTCTCCACCGTAGCCTAGCAGCTGTTTCTGCCCAAACCGGGACCATTTGGAGCCTGTAGCAAGGCTTGGCCTTGGTGCAGCCAGTTTTCCCCTGCCTGCCTCAGGGCAGGGACAGGGCCCTTGAGGCTCCACGGGCAGGAATTGGTGTTCAGCTGCATTGTTGCTTCTGTTTGTGTCTCTGTTCTATATTCCCACACAGCCTTGGAGGTCTGCGCAGGGACTTTTTCGGGGCACAGCCACAGCTTGCCACGTGGCGTGGGCTGAGCAGGGTCTAAACCCAACCCCCCACAGCTCTGTAGACAGGGATCAAACTTCAGCTACATTGCGGTGCCGGTTAACATCTCTGCTCTCTGTCTCCCAACTTCTCTGGGGGCTGCTCAGCAGCTCTCTTGCGACTCTTCTTGGGGCTCAGCTGCGGATTGCCGCTGGGGCTTGCGGCAGGGAGTGGACCCTTGCAGGTCCACAGGCAGGGAGTTGGACTCAGCTGCATAGTTGCTTTTCCTTCCCTAGCTTCCCTGTACCCCAGCACTGTCCGGTCTCACTGTTTAATCTTTCTCCCCCTCTTGTTCCTGAACTGCTCTCTCATACTCCATTGCAGACTTACTGGACACTCCCATTGCCCTAGGGCATTTGCGCCTGGGCCACACCCAGCTAGGTGTGCTCAACCCTGCATAGATAGCCCAGGGCTAGGGAAAGGTCTGCTTGCTCTCCAGGGGATACTCCTCTGACTCCTCACCAGGGAGTTCCTGCTTGTTTACCTGGGGACATAAGGCAGCTCAGCCAACACTTATCAATATTCAAACCAATAGCAGGAACTTCAGCCCAGTCTCTGCAACACTGGGGCAGGCAGCCGACCTGCCACCTGAGGCACTCCCCTGATAGGGAAGCCACAGGAAGATAAAGTGGTAGGTTAATAACCCAGCAAAATCAGCTGTAGGCAGTTCGAAGAAGCATTCCTATAAGTCTTCCAGAGAGAGACTAGAAAATGGCCACTGGTCCCTCAAAAACAATTCAATGCAAACAGCCACCAGCCCCAACGACCTCAATGAAAAAACAGGAGAAACAAAAGACAAAGGCAGAAGATGTGCTGAACATAGCAACATACATAGAAGAAGCAGACATTGAGAAGCCATACAAAGAAACTCTCAGAAGGCTGCTTAGAGTCATGCAGGATATGAAAGAAACAATACAGAGAAAGAATGAAACGATAGAGGAGATAAAAGCCACACACCAAAGGGAAATACAGGAGCTTAGGGAGGAAATAACGAAAAACAATAGCAAAATCATGTTCCTTGAGAATCGACTGGAGGAATCAGAGAACCGCATCAGTGTCTTGGAGGACAGCCAAGCAGACTTTAATAAACGTGAACAAAAATCTAATAAGAGCATCAGAGAAGCCGAAGAAAACCTAAGAGCTATGTCTGATGCTATGAAGGGGAACAACATTAGAATTATTGTCCTCCCGGAGGAAGACACAATAAAGAAGTCATCTGCAACAGTAGCGAGAGAATTCTTGGAGGAAAGCTTCCCCGGCCTAATGAATGAAAACCAAGCAACCATCTAGGAGGCTGAAAGAACACCAGCACGACGGGACCCCAAGAAGAAATCACCAAGGCACATAATAGTTAAACTATCCAACTTTGAGGAAAAGGAGAAAATCCTGAGAGCAGCTAGGGCAAAAAAAGCAATCACATATAAAGGTCACCACATAAGGATATGTTCAGACCTATCAACAGAAACTATGAAAAAAAGGAGAGAGTGGAGTAACATATTCCAAAAGTTGAAGGAAAACAACGCAAACCCAAGAATACTCTACCCAGACAAATTATCGATCAAGATCGATGGAGAAGTAAAAGTCTTCCCAGACAAGGAAAAACTCAAAAAATACGTTACAACAAACCCAGCCTTACAAAAGATCCTCGCCGACTCAGTATGGGCAGAAGAACAACACTCACCAAGCACAAATAAGATACCAACACATAGAACAACTTCACCCAGACCACAACAAAGAGAAAACAGGACCCAAGATAGCAATGGCTTAAGGATGGAAAGAAGTCAAGAATGAAACACACACAAAACACATACTAATGATAAAGGAAAGTAGGAAAACTCCGAACACAAAAGGTATAAAATGGCATCACAGAGTCTGCACATTGAGATAATAACCCTGAATATCAATGGCCTGAACTCAGGCATTAAAAGACTGAGACTAGCAGAATGGCTTAGAAAACACAACCCATCAATTTGCTGCCTACAGGAGACACATCTCCAGGCTACAGACAAAAATAGGCTGAGAATCAAAGGCTGGAGAAGGACCTACCCAGCAAACAGCAATACAAAAAAAGCAGGGGTTGCAATCCTTATCTCGGATAAAATTGACCTCAAAGTGCAAAGCATATAAAGAGATAAGGAGGGACACTATATAATGCTCAAGGGAATCATAGACAATGAACCACTAACCATTGTAAACATATATTCCCCGAATGAGAGACCAGCTCAATACTTCAACCAAACACTACAAAAGATTAAGAAAGAAATCACAGACTTGACAATTATACTGGGCGACTTCAACACACCACTCACTGAGAAAGAGATCACAGGGAAAGAAACTCATCAAGGAGACTAGGGAGCTAATCTCCACAATTAGACAATTTGACCTAATAGATATTTACAGAGCTTTTCATCCAAATAAAAAATATTTCACATTCTTTTCAAGTCCCCACGGCACATATTCGAAGATAGACCACATGCTGGGGCATAAGGCAAATCTACATAAATTTAAGCACATTGAAATAATACAGACCTCTCTCTCTGACCACTGTGCCATAAGACTGGAGATCAACAAAAAGAAGACAAAGAAAATAAGAGCAAATAACTGGAGAATGAATAACTCTCTACTGCAAAAGGAGTGCATACTGGTGCAGATCAGAGAGGAAATCAGGAAATTTCTAGAAACCAACGAAAATGAGCACACGACTTACCAAAACTTATGGGACACAGCAAAGGCAGTCATCAGAGGAAGGTTCATAGCAATACAAGCACACCTAAGAAAGGAAGAGAGAATCATGATGGATACGCTGACACAAAATTTACAAAAACTAGAGCAGAGTCAGCAGGACAACCCTACTAATAGCAAAAGAAAAGAAATTATAAAAATCAGGGCTGAGATTCAGGAGAGGGAAAATTAAAAAACTATGGAAAAAATTAATATTGCTAAAAGTTGGTTCTTTGAAAGGATAAACAGGATCGATAGACCATTGGCAAACCTAACCAGAGAAAGGAGGGAACAAATCTCAATAGCAAGAATAAGGGATGAAAGAGGGGTCATTACAACAGGCCCTAATGAAATCAAAAGGATAGTTACACAATACTATGAAGGATTGTACTCCGATGAATTCAACAATTTGGAAGAAATGGACAAATTCCTGGAAAAGCAATCCCTCCCTAGACTACCCTCGGTGGACATTAAGAATCTCAACAGACCTATAGCAATAGAAGAAATAGAAAAGGTTATCAAGGGATTACCAACAAAAAAATCCCCTGGACCAGATGGCTACACTGGAGAATTCTACCAAGCATTCAGGGAAGAACTAATACCAATCCTACACAAAATTTTCCAAAACATAGAAAAAGATGGCAAACTCCTTCTATGAAGCTAGTATAACTCTGATACCCAAACCGGGCAAGGATCCCACAAGAATCGAGATCTACAGACCAATATCCCTAATGAACATTGATGCAAAAATCCTTAACAAAATACTAGCCAACAGAATACAAAAGTATATAAAACAAATAATTCACCATGACCAAGTGGCATTCATACCAGGGATGCAGGAATGGTTCAACATACGAAAGACCATTAGTATTATTCGTCACATTGACATGAAAAAGTATAAGAACAACATGATTATATCAATAGACGCAGAAAAATCATTCGACAACATCCAACACCAATTCCTGTTTAAGACACTAGGGAAGATAGGAATGGATGGAAAGTTCCTCAAGACAATACAAGCTATATATGAAAAACCAACAGCCAAAGTGGTAGTCAATGGAGAAAAGACTAACACAATCCCACTGAAAAAGGGGACCAGACAAGGATGCCCCTTGTCCCCACTCCTATTTAATATCATGCTGGAGGTTTTAGCTAACAGCATAGGCAAAGAAGTGACATCAAAGGTATATGTCTGGGGAAGGAAGAGGTGAAACTATCGTTATTTGCAGATGATATGATTTTATATATGGAAAATCCCAAAAGTTCCACAAGGGGAGTACTGGAAGCAATAAAGGAGTTTGGCAGAGTGGCAGGATACAAGATCAACAAACAGAAGTCCATCGGACTGTTATACACATCAGATAAGCCCACAGAAGAAGAGATCAAAAAGGTGGTACCCTTCACAATAGCCAAACACAAATTGAAATATCTAGGGATACACCTGACTGAAAAAACAAAAGATCTATATAGGGAAAACTATAGAACACTAGTACAAGAAACCAAGAGCGACCTCAACAAATGGAAGAATATTCCATGCTCTTGGATTGGGAGACTTCATATAGTTAAGATGTCAGTTCTGCCAAAAGCACTATATAAGTTTAATGCTATCCCGATACAATTACCATCATCTTTCTTCAAAGAAATGGAAAAACTGATTACCAACTTCATATGGAGAGGGAAGAAACCCAGAATTAGCAGAGAACTCCTCAAGAAGAAGAACACCGTGGGAGGGCTTGCTTTACCTGACTTTGGCACATACTATGCAGCCACAGTCTTCAAAACTGCATGGTATTGGTACAATGACAGATACTCAGACCAATGGAAAAGAACTGAAAACCGAGAAATAAAAGCATCAGCATACACACAGCTGATCTTTGATAATGGCCCCAAATATATCAAATGGGAAGCCAATGCCCTCTTTAACAAGTGGTGCTGGAAAAAAATGGATATCCACATGCAGAAAAATGAAGCAAGACCCTTATCTCACTCCATGCACAAGAATAAACTCAAGGTGGATCACAGACCTTGAAGTTAAACCCCAAACTATTAGGGCCATCAATGAGGGAATTGGGGCCAACTTGAGAACTTTGGTGCAGGGAATACACAGGCTATCAGAAATAGGGAAGGACACAAACACAGAGGAGGCTCAAATCGACAAATGGGATATACTGAAGATAAAACACTTGTGTACATCTAAAGAATTCACCAGGAGAGTAACAAGAGATTCCACAGACTGGGAAAACATCTTTAGCAATGACACATCAGACAAAGGTCTTATTACTAAAATCTACAATACTCTGCTAGCTTCCTAAAAGAAAAAAACCAATAGCCCACTTGAAAGGTGGGCAAAGGACTTGAACAGAAATGTTACAGGGACAGAAATCCGAATGGCCAACAAACATATGAGAAAATGCTCCCGATCTTTAGCCATAAGAGAAATGCAAATTAAAACAACAATGAGGTACCACCTGACACCCTCAAAGGTAGCCCAATTCAAAAAATCAGAAAGCAACAAGTGTTGGAGGGGCTGTGGGGAGACAGGAACTCTCATCCACTGCTGGTGGGCCTGTAAATATTTACAGCCATGATGGAAATCAATCTGGCGATACCTAAAACAGATGGAAATAGAGTTACCATATGACCCAGCAATCCCCCTACTGGGCATACACCCAGAAGAGGCAAGGAACAAACCAAGACCAGACATCTGTGCTCCAATGTTCATTGCGGCACAGTTCACAATTGCAAGGAGTTGGAAGCAACCCAAATTTCCATCAACTGACGATTGGATTAAAAAACTGTGGTATATACATAGAACGGAGTACTACGCATCACTACAAAGCAGTGATGAACGTATGAGGCACATAGCGGCATGGGAAGAACTGGAGGAAATCATGCTAAGCGAAGTAAGTTAGGCACAAAAGGACAAGTACAACTGAGCCTGCTGAGGTAAGTATTAAAAAAATTTTTTTAATTAAAAAAATTAAAAAAACAATTTTTAAATGCAAAAGTGGCATAGGGGGAAAAGATACTATATACAAACATTTCTAGGGTGAAGACTGTGTAGTATGGCAGAGACCAGATCAAAACCAGGGATGCACATGGCAGACAACAGTGGAGGAGGTCGGGAAAGGAAAATAAAAGGATGAATATAAGGAAGAAAAGGGAAGTGGGGGCATGGGGCACTAATCCACACAAGGGGAGGGTATTGTTTACATCTCCACAGGGAAAGTGGGACCATACTTCAACCCAGTGCCGCAAGGTGTGAATGCAATATACCGGCGTGGAGTAGGGAACCAGTGGAGAGGTCTGGGAGGCTGGCCCCAGCACCATAAATTAAGTGGATTCCTGCCCCTCCCCCGAAAAGAATTTGTTTCAAAGGATGACATTGATTCTGCAGCTCTGGGAGATGGACATATCTGATCAGAGCACACGGGAGCAGATGAAGGGGCAGGAGGAGACAGTGGAACACAGCCTGGCCCACGAGGCCGTGAGGGTGATGTTCCTGAGTAGAGCAGCCAGTCCACAGAGAGAACAACATGGCTGGCCCTACTATGAGACATGATGCCCCTCATTGACTAAGGGCGATACAGGGGACAGCACCGGAGACACAGTGTGGGAATTGCACCTGACCTGATCCCACCACACCGAGGCAAAACACTGGGGGAGTGCAGTGGAACAGCAAGGGAATGGAGTGGCAAGGTCCCCAGGGTATGCTGAAAGTGGACTTTGGGGGCAGGGCGTGGTGCCCCAACAGACTGGACTGGAAAACGTTCCTAAGGGCCAGCAAACGATCCTTGAACGAACTACAAGCCTTTCTTTTGTGAAGTGTTTTCTTTTGTTCTCTGTCTGTGGTTTGTTTTTGTTGTTTTATTGTCTGGTTGTGTACAGTTGCTTTGTTTTCCTCTGTCTTGTTTTCGTGTATGTTAGTGTCTCCATAGGTCTGTCTAAATAGGACAGGCTGGATGAACTATCTGGAGGAAAAACAATAGGACAGACAGTTCCGGGGGGAGAGACAGTTCCGGGTGGGGGATGGGGAAGAGGGTAAGGAAGTGGTGTTAATATACACAGGGACAAGGAACAACTTGGGACCCAAAATGGTAGTGAGGGGGGAGTGGCAGGCCTGATGGGGAACGATCAAGGGTAAGGTTGCGTAGAGAAGAGGTATAGCTGTAGCCCAGGTGGGGACGGAGCATGGTGGTGGGGCTGGAGGAAAATCAAGGGAGATGGAGGAAGGAGCTGGGAGTCAAGGGGCATTTATGGAGGTCTAGACAAAGACATGTACATGCAAACATATATATGAGGATGGGGAAATAGATCTAATTGTCTACATTTATAGGTTTAATATTAAGGTGGCGGAAGGACCTTGGGCCTCTACTCAAGCACTCCCTCAGTGCATGAATACTTTCGTTTATTAAATTGGTACTCTATGATGCTCACTCTCATGACACAACTGCTGAAGCCAAAGTGGATGAAAAAGTAATTGTGGTGAAGAAAGCTGATGGTGCCCGGCTATCGAAAGAGATAGTGACTGGGGTCTTAAAGGCTTGAAGATAAACAAGCGGCCATCTAGCTCAGAAGCAACAAAGCCCACATGGAAGAACACACTAGCCTGTGTGAGCGAGTGATCCCAAAGGGATCAGTTATCAGGCATCAAAGAACAAAAAATCATCATATCATTGGCTGCACACCTCCATGATAGGATCGCTGAAGACAAATGGGTGCATAAGCAAATGTGGCGAAGAAAGCTGATGGTGCCCGGCTATCGAAAGAGATAGCGTCTGGGGTCTTAAAGGCTGGAAGATAAACAAGCGGCCATCTAGCTCAGAAGCAAAAAAGCCCACATGGAAGAAGAACACCAGCCAGTGCGATCACGAGGTGCCCAAGGGACCAGGTATAAGGCATCATGCAAAAATAAAAAAGAATATGTGTATGTGTATATACCGTATTGAATGAAGGGTGAAGTGCAGAGTGGAGACACAAGGCCCAAGTGTCGGCCACTGGAAATCCCCTCATAGAGGGGTTTAGGAGAGGAGATGGGTCAGTCAGGGTGCGAGGTAGTACCAATGAAGAGCACAGCTTTCCCCCAGATCCTGGATGCTTCCTCCCCCCAACTACCATGATCCGAATTCTACCTTGCAGGGCTGGATAGGGCAGAGGTTGTACACTGGTACATATGAGGGCTGGAGGCACAGGGAATCCAGGGTGGATGATACCTTCGGGACCAAGGGTGTGAGGGGCGATGCTGGGAGAGTGGAGGGTGAGTGGGTTGGAAAGGGGAAACTGATTACAAGGATCCACATGTGACCTCTTCCCTGGTAGAGGGACGGCAGAGAAAGGGGGAAGGGAGACTCCGGATAGAGCAAGATATGACAAAATAACGATGTATAAATTACAAAGGGCACCTGAGGGAGGGGGGAGCGGGGAGGGAGGGGAAAAAAGGAGGACCTGATGCAAAGGGCTTAAGTGGAGAGCAAATGCTTTCAGAATGATTGGGGCGGGATATGTATGGGTGTGCTTTATACAATTGATGTATGTATATGTATGGATTGTGATAAGAGTTGTATGAGTACCTAATAAAATGTAAAAAACGAAATGGAAAAAAAATAAGAAAGAAAGAAAATAAAATGATTAGGGAAAAGAATGTACAGATGTGTTTTATACAATTGATATATGTATATGTATGGACTGTGATAAGAGTTGTATAAGCCCCTAATAAAACGTTTAAAACAAAACAAAAACTATTGTCTGTCCCTCCAATGTCCTGAGGGACAGTGAACTGGCTCCCTGGGTAAAAAGTTTCAGGACCCCTGCCCTAAGGTAGCCTGGACTTAGGGGCTACTAATGTCCCAGCCCTGAAACATCCCGGAACATTCTACCCGTTTTAGGAGGCACCATGGGAATTTGGACCCCGCGTAATTTACAAGCCTTTACTCCAATTGAACCCAAGAAAATTCAAAATGACTTAGGCAGTTACTCTATTTTGGTCACTTTTGACGCCTCCTGTGCTAGCCCATTGTTTCCATTTAACTCTATAACACGGAGCATGATGTTTTCATAACATTTTAAAAATGTATATATTAATATATATATAAATTAATAACCTTGAAAGTCCACAACAAAAAGAAAATAATTTTTTTCCCAAAATTAAAATTGAAGCGTTATAGGGTTAAAAAGAAGGATGGGTCTTATCAGCGGGTCCAAGACCTTAGCATCATAAATGAATCAGTAATCCCACTGCACTGAGTAGTGCCCAAACCTGTACCCTCCTAGGGGAAAGTGTGAATGCTTTTATCCCTCTACCTGTACTTCCAGTGAACAAACACACATGCTTGATAATCCTAAGATTTTTTTGTTTCCTGTGACACTCACCTAATTTCAAGGCCTCTGCCACCGCACAAGCTCAGCCTTGTCGCAGTAACACTGTTCACATTTAGACCGTTTGTTTTTCCCAGAAGTTATCGGGTGACTAAAGCTTCTGAACCAAGTGTGCCAGGTCCACGACTACCATCTCCTGGACCACCTCAACCTTATCCATCCTGGATAAAGTTGCCCTCAATGGACAACCCATCCCAGCAGTGTAGGAAGGGTATAGACCCAAAGCCCTACTTCGCCCCTTTTGCCAGCAGGAAGTAGCTAGAGATGTCGACGCCCAGTACCCCAAAGATTTGGGTCCATATATCTTCAGGGGGCAAATGTTAGGTAGCTATCCTAGGGACTGGGGCATCCATTATGCATGCCCATAGGGCCAAGATAAGAGCCCAGTTAGGAGAGGCACCCTGTGCATTCTCAGAGGTCCAGGTTTCTGGCCATGAAGAGGAGGTACACCTGGGTGGGCCCTGTACCTGGATTGACCTACCTAGGCCATGTAAATTCAATTCAGCCTCTGGGGTCGGCCAGAGTTGCCCACCACGCCTCCCTAATGCTCATAAATCTCACTTGAGTGACAGACCAGGCTTCTGCGTGATTTCTCTCTCACGCGGAGCCAAAGACAGAGGTCTAACTGCCCGCAGAGAGATGTGACAAACTCAGGAAGGCTCTTTGGAGGCAGCAGTGGCTGGGGTGGTGGATACTGTTCAGATGCATGGCTTTCTGTTTGCAAAGTTTTTTGTCTCAGCTGACTGGAAGGGAGGAGGTAGTACGTCTGGATCACAGAGTATCCATTCCACAGTCCTGGCAGTGCTTTATGAAGGGGCTGGGACCAGGGTATGCTGCCTCTTACTCCCAGTTGCTGGTTTCTGGATGCTGATTGTATCTCTTACAGCATCAGTTAGTGGGCTTGTTGTCTGCCTCAGGCTTTGTTCACAGAGATCCTCCAGCTAGGTGGTGGTGTGTGCGCATGAGCAGAGGCTTTCTGCCAATCCCCCATGAGTAGTAGAGCTCCCATGGTGTGGACTCCATGAAAGCCGTGCCCTAGAGAGCAGGTGTACAAAGGAGGGTGGGCCCTGCAAGACAGAGGACCATTCCCCCTGTGGAATGACCTCAGAGCCCCACCTACCTCACTGGCCAGCTGCTGGGGCTGTGGGCCCTAAGCTTCATGCCTGACTCAGGAATAGACACAGGGTGAGGCGATTCCAGTAGCTGTTTTGACTGGTCTAATCCAGCCTGAGATCATCCTTGCATGAGCCCTCTGCCCAGATTATTTTTGTTTATTTTATGATCTTTTTATTAGTGGCTCCTACAACACTAACCACAATCCATATATACATCAGCTGTTTGAAGCATGTCTGTACATTAATTACCCTCATTATTCTCAAAATATCCACTCTCCCCCCAAGCCCCTGGCTTCAGCTCCACATTCCCCACCCTCAATGCCCGCCACCCATCCCTCATCAATCCTTGGAAATGTACTAATACTTTTGTCATATCTTTCACTGTCTGATGTCCCCCTTAACCCACCTTTCTTTTGAGGTCAATGAAGATCCTTGTAATCGGTTCCCACTTTCCATCCCACACCCTCCCAGTATCTCCATTCATAACACTGGTCCTAAAGGGCCCATCCACCCTGGATTCCCCGTGTTTGAAATTCCTATCGGTACTAGAGTACCTTCTCTAGGTAGACCAGATTTGTATGGTAGAATTGGGATCATAATAGTGGGGCAAGAGGAAGCATTAAGAACTAGAGGAAAGTTGTGTTTCATCTTTGCTGTCTCATACCCTGTCTTGGTTCATCTCCTCTCTGAGATCCTTCTGTAAGGGGATATGCAGTGCACTGCAAATAGGTTTTGGGTCTATACCCGGCAGTCCCCTCTCATTCTCCATGATAAGATTTTTTTGTTCTCATGATGATGCCTGTTGCCTTATCCCTTTGAAACTTTGTGATCACACAGGCTGGTATTCTTCCTCCATGTGGGCTCTGTTGCTTCTGATCTAGATGGCTGCTTCTTTACCTTCAAGCCTTTAAGATCCCACACGCTATATCATTTGGTAGCTGGGCACCATCGGCTTTCTTCCCCACATTTGCTTATGCAGCCGTTTTGTGGTCAGTGATCGTGTAGTGAAGGTGAGCATCATAGAATACCAATTTAATAGAACATTGTTCTTGCAATGAGGGAGTCCTTGAGCAGAGGCCCAATGTCCTTCTGCTACCTTAATACTAAATCTATAAACATATGTACATAGATCTATTTCTCCATGCCTCTTTGTTAATATATGGACATATGTACATGCCTTTATTTAGACGTCTATAACTGGCCCTTGCTTCCCAGCTCACTCTTCTATACCCTTTGATTTTCCTCTTGTGCCCACTGCCATGCTGAGTCTTCCTTTGTGTTTCAGTAATTCCTCTTGGTTACATTACCCTTGATCACGCCCTACCAGGCCTCCTACATCCCCCTCACCACCGATTTCCATCACTTGTTGTTTCCTTGTCTCTGGAATTCTTAACACCACTACCTTTCTTCCCACCTCCCTCTCTCGCATGTCCTCCAGGATGTGCTAGTCCTGTTTTTTTTTCTCCTCCAGATTGTTCGTTCAGCCTATCTTATTTAGGCAGACCTGTAGAGGTAATAACATGCACAAAAACAAGAATGAACAAAACCAAGCAGCAAAATAAACAAAACAACAAAAATCCAATGACAATAAAAGAAAACAAAGGTCAACAAGAAAGAAAAGCTCATAGATAGTTTAAGGACTATGTGTTGGCCTTTAGGAGTGTTTTCTAGTCCAGTCTTTTGGGGCACCAAACCCTGACCCTAAAGTCCACCTTTAGCATTTCCTTGGGATCTTGCTGCTCCTTTTACTTGCTCTTCTGCTGTACCCCCTTAGTGTTATGCCTCGGTGTAGCGAGATCAGTTTTGGGGTAATTCCCACACTGTGTCTCCAGTGTTGTCCCCTCTAGGGCTATGGGTCTTTGAGGGACATTGTGTCTCATCGTGGGGCTGGCCATGTGGTCTTCTATGTGAACTGACTTCTCTGAGTGGGAACATCATCCTCAAGGTCTGGTGGGACAGGATGTGCTCCACTCTCCCCTTCTCCCCTTCATCTCTGTGTGCTCTGATCAGATAATGTCTCTGTCCAGGAGATGCAAACTCAATGCTATCCTCTGAAATAAAATCTTTGGGAGGGTTTGTGGGGAATATCTGCTCAGATCTTTGGTGTGTCCAGGAGAGAGGGACTGCTCGGCTGGGCACAGCCACGAGGGGCTCAGAACTCTGGCTCCAGAAAATGGTTGTAAGTTTGGCTTTGTTTTTAACCAGTTGTGTGCCTCTGGGTCAACACCTGTGTCTTTTTGAGTTAGTTTTCTGATCCGAAAAGTAAAGGTACTCCATTGTCCAGACTCCCATGTCACCAAGTGATCGATAGGGGCTAACCAGAGCCTGATTCAAATAGTGTGGATCTGTTAGGTGCCTTCTAGACCTGGGGTGGCGATTCTGAGCCCAGGACAACAATAATGTCCGAAAGGTGATATAGGTGGCTCCATATTGAAGCAGGAAGACCACTGTGGAGATTTTGTCCTTCCACTGATGGCCACAGGCCACCGTCTCACGTCCTGCAAAAACAGTTTCCCTGGCTCAACAGCCAAGCCAGGGGCCAGTGCCATAAAAATCATATGGCTAACTGGGACAAAGGGCAGACAGATATTTTTTATCATGATGTCTTGAGAAACCTACCTAACCTCCATGCAAATCTTCTGGTGTGAGTTTTTTTTGGAAGCAATCATATGCTGACAGTAATTCAAATCTTCCCTTTTGACAATTTGCCTGTACTCTTTTCTGAACCTGAGAAGGTAATCCCTGTGTCCACTAAGAAATTGACTGGCTGGCCTCCTACTTGGACAGTTAGCCTGGGATCCTGGGGACCAAGTGAAACAGAGCACTGACACTTTCATTCAGCTTCTTCAAGCATTATTGTCTCTTGCTTGGGATTTTCTAGGTGTGGATGAGGCCCGTCCTCTCTATTGGAGGGTCGTCTGCTTCTCTTGGGGTATTCAAGGCACTGATTTTTCCAATGTCCTTCTTTCCTGCAGTAGGCACATTGATCCTGCCCCATGGCTTGGCGGTGCCCACAGGTCAGTCTCTCCGTAAGTAGGCCATGCTCTCCTTTTCCTGAGTCTCTGGGGTCTCTCATGGCAATTACTAGTATTTTAACTAGTTTCTTTGTCTCTGTCGTGGTAGGATCATCTCTGTTGTTACACACCCGCTGAGCCACTTGTACCAAATCACTAAGATTTTTCCTGTCAAACCCTTCCCACTTCTTTTTCATGTCTGAGGCAGACTGAGTAATAAAGGCAATACTTATTGCCCTCCTGTTCTCGGGGCCTCCAGGCCGTTAGGGATATAAAGCCCGTAGGCTTCCATCAGTCACTCTAAAAAGGCACGCAGACATTCTCTTGTAAGAGCCTGAAAATTCTCACTGACCTTAGATAAATTCATAGGTTTTCTAGCTGTTCCACTGAGGGCCTGCAACAGAAACTGGTGATACCTGGTTAGGCCTTCTGTGCCTTGCAAGGAGTTTGGATCTCACATTTTTCGTGCAGTGGCAAAAAGAGTTTCCCTCACATGGGGAGTGCCTGCTGTCTGACCATCATGTCCATTGACTGCTTACTGGGCCTCTCTCTGGCAGGGCTACTGTACCTGTGTTGTGAACAGCACCTGGAGAAGTTGCTGGCAATTTCTGGAGGTGGGCTAATGCATATGGAAAACCGATTCTATCAAGGAATCAGACCTGCTTTGTCAGAAAAAGGGATTTTGTTGATTCCAAGTATACAAATCACTGGAATACAAGGGGATATATACCCAAAAGGGACTCAGGGGTCTTCCCCAGGTGTTGGGGCTGCTTGCCTTGAGTGGAGAATGGCTGCTGCCGAATCATCCTTCTTGGGGGGTGGGGCGGTCGAGATCCCATACCAGCCCTAGTGTATGTTGGGGTGTGGACTCAGAAAGGAGTTGTGAGTATTTCTCTCTCTCCAGCCCCATGCACCTGACAGGGTGGCAGTGATAATGAAGGGTCGTAAGCTAGTTCTCCCACTCCCAGAGTCCTCCTGCAAAAAGGAATAAAGCCGAGACAGAGGGGTATGGGGAGGGGTTGGGGAAGGGCGGCCTCCACCTTAGTGGTTTTAGGACCTTGGGTCTATTTTTTTTCTGGTCCTGCCATGTTTCCTGAAATCTTGAAACAAGAACCCTTTCTGTTGCAGGAGGAAGTAAGTCTTTTGTTTATGCTGGCTTATTAGTGGCAATGTCAATCCACGCATCAATTTTAGGGATCAAATAGGGATGTCCTGGTTCCCCATAAACATAACTATGAACTCTGGGAAATAGGGGAAGGGAAAACGAGTCTTGCATGGGCAAATCAGGAACTCCTTCTGTCCAATCACCTTTAAACAAATTGCGGAGTCTCCAGGCTTTAGGGCTGAAACTACATTCTCTTTGTGAGCGCCTAGAGCAGGGGTCCTCAAACAATAGCCTGTGAGCCACATGCGGGTAGCCGAGGACCTTGATCCTGTCCGCTGAGTGTTTGTGCCCCGTTTGTTTGTGTGTTTTTTTTTAAACTTCAAAATAAGGTATGTACAGGAAGCATAGGAATTTGTTCATAGTTTTATTGAAACGATAGTTCGGCCCTCCAACTGATCAGAGGGACAGTGAACTGGTCCCTGTTTAAAGAGTTTAAGGACCCCTGGCCTAGAGAAATCAGAAATCCGTAGTTCTGGGGAGAGCACTCCTGTTAAGGAGGTTTCCTTTCTAAGCAAGCCCAAACAGTGGCAATTGGATCTCGGTGCACCTCGAAATGTTGTAGCCACTGTCCATTCCCAGAAAGAAAACTACTCCGACCGCTGGCAAGTTCATCAGAAAAAGTTTTTTTCCTGAGCAGCCCCAGTCTAATTGTCCAAAGGTTTTTATACTTTTGCAATGTGCAGGTGTGCAAGCAGGCAGAGTAGAGAAGCAGGGTGTTGCAGTTAGTCATTCTTAGTTGAACAAAGACTGCTCTGGTCGCTCTCGCGAATCTTCTGAGCATCCATATCCTTTGGGACATTCCCTTGGGCACATCTGCACAGCCTATGTGCACTCCCCTATATCAGCTAGTTCATTTACAGTTCATAGCTACTTTATTTACTTTACATGGTGCCTTCTGTCAGCTCATAATGGCTTCACTCTTGTCAAGGCTGTTTAAGCTTTTCCCAGAGATCCTATATAGCCGCCATTGTGGCCATGGGGAAACGGGGCCTGTGACCCTGGCCAAGATGGTGCCCACCAGCCCAAACATGTGGAAGGGCACTGCCTAGGGAGCTGGTTGAATAGACCTGGGAGTTAGCCCTGCCTTGTCCTGGGAGCCAAATATTTCCCTTTTCCCCTCCATTCCCTTTCTCCTGGCTTTTCAAACAAGCTGCTTTAGCCCTATAATGCCCAGCACAACATTTTTATAACATTTAATTGAAACTTATCTGGTACCAAACTTATAAATTATCAATGTGACAATTTGGTTACATTTCAAAAACATTGCACGTTTTATATATTTGAATGCCATATATACATATTGATAACTATGAAAGTAAAGAATAAAAATGTTTAAAATTATTTCCTGAATTTAAAACTTGAGGTGTTATAGTGTTAGTGTTCTACCAGTGTAGGTTTGTTCCTTGTTACAGGCTGGTTTTCTGTGGCCCAGGCTTAGGCCAATGGCCTATGGAACCCTACCTGAGTAACTGTTACCTTTAGGCTTTCAGTGTTGCTGCTTAAGGCACTTTTGGGGAAAGCTCTTAATACACAGTTCCACTGCCACGATGTTCCAGACAGAAATTCCAATTCCCTTAAGGTTCCCTGAGCTTCCAGATGCCCCTTCCCTTCAGAGATTTGAGAGTCTGCTCCCGCCAGCAGGCATCTTGGAAGGCCGTGGGGCCATTCCAAGCAGTGGTCCTCTTAGCTTGTCTAGAATAATGGTTGGACTTAAAGTCGCCCTCAGTGAGTTGTCTTTGATCCCTTACTTCTTGCTGGGGCATCTTCCTGAGGCAACAGATTCAGGGCAACAAAGGGCTCGCTCTCAAGTGGGGTTTATTGACCTTGAGGCAGCAAGCTCTACATAGCCTTCTTTTGTGCTTTCTAGATGGGACTTAGCAGCTTCATACTCAGGAATTGCCCCCTTGCATGAATCCTGTCCAATTGGGATAGAGTTGACACAGAGGCTAGACAAACAAAAGCTGATACACTATGCAACTTTATTTGAGAAAGGAGAATGGTGGCCAGAGAATGGTACACTTTCCCTTCTAACCCTGATTCACCTGGAACAGTTTTGTAAAGTGATTGGAAAGTGGGCCGAAATGCCAGAAGTTACAGCATTTCTCCTTTTGAGGAGCAGTAGAGACCTTCATCCCCAGTGCACCCAGGAACCCCTAAGGCAGGCATCCTCAAACTGTGGCCCGTGGGGCACATGTGGCCTGACGACATTTATCCCACCCTCAGGGTGTTTTTGCTGCCTCTGCATGTCCTACTTAGTAGCCGATTCGTGCAATGTGCATAGGAATTTGTTCATAGTTTGGTTTTTTTTAACTATAGTCTGGTGCTCCAACGGCCTGAGGGACAGTGAACTGGCCCCCTGTGTAAACAGTTTGAGGACCCCTGCCCTAAGGGATCCTGGACTTAGGGGTTACTACTCTCCCAGCCCTGAAACATCCCTGAACATTCTACACGTTGAAGGAGGCACCATGGGAATTTGGTCTCTGGGTAATTTACAAGTCTTTTATTCAATTTGAAGCCAAGAAAATTAAAAATGACTCAGACACTTACTTTACTTTTGATCCCTGTTGACTCCCGCTGTAGTATTCCAATATTACAATTTAACGCTATAACGCATGACCTTTTCATTCCATTCAATTAAATGTGTGTGTATAGATAGATAGATAGATAACTATGAAAGTAATTAATGAAAACAAAATTTGTTTGACCAAAGTTAATAATTGAGGGATAATAGGATTAAATAGAAGCATGGTTCTTAGCAATGGGTCCAAACATTAGGATCATAAATGAAGCAGTGATCTCAGTGCACCCAGTAGTTCCCAAACCCTGTACCCTCAAGGGGAAATTGTGGATGCTTTTACTCCCATGCCTATACTTAGAACGAACAAACACACATGCCTGATAATCCTAAGATTTTTTTTTTGTTTCCTGTGACACTCACCTAATTTCAAGGGCACTGCCACCTCACAAGCCTAGCCTTGTCTCAGTTAAACTGTTCACCCTTTTGTCCGTTTGTTTGTTTTTCCAGAAGTTCTCAAGTTACCAAGCCCTCTGAACCAAGTGTGCCACCTCTAGGACCACCATCTCCTGGACCACCTCAACCTTATCCATCCTAGACCTGAATGGACAACCCCTCCCAGCAGAGTAGAAAGGGTATGGACCCAAAGCCCCACTTCACCCTTTTGCCAGCAGGAAGTACCTAAAGATGTCGTCGCCTTGTACCCCAAAGATTTGGGTCCATATCTCTTCAGGGTGTAAATTTTAGGTAGCTAGCATAGGGACTAGGTTGTCCATGATGCATGCTCAGAGGGCCAAGCTAGCCACCCAGGAAAGAGTGGCACACCGAGCGTGCTCAGAGGTCCAGGTTTCCAGTCAGGAAGGCCAGGTACACCTGGAAGGCCAGGTACACTTGGCTAGGCCAAGTAAATTCAATTCAGCCACTGGGGTCCACCAGGGTTGCCTACCATGCCTCCCTATCTCTCCTAAAACACAATTGGATCACAAACCTGGCTTTGGCGTGAATTCTTTCTCATGCAGAGCCAAGGACCAAGGTATATCTGTCCACAGAGAGAAAAACCTAGGAAAGCTCTTTGGAGGCAGCAGCACTGCACATGAGTGGCTATTGGATACTGTTTAGATGCATGGCTTTCTATTTGGAACTTTTTTTTGTCTCACCTGAATGGAAAGGAAGAGGTAATACTTTTGGATCACACAGTATCCATGT
Source organism: Tenrec ecaudatus (assembly GCF_050624435.1). NCBI lineage: Eukaryota > Metazoa > Chordata > Mammalia > Afrosoricida > Tenrecidae > Tenrec > Tenrec ecaudatus. The sequence goes on along the minus strand of NW_027458021.1, from coordinate 9,682 downwards.
CCACAAATGAGCTGCTCATTCCACAGTCCTGGCAGTGCCTTTTGAAAACCCTCTGCTTTAGAATGTCACTCCTTGAAGATGGCAGTGGGAGTGGCTGGGGCCAAGTATGCTGCCTCTTACTCCCAGTTGCAGGTTTCTGGATGCTGATTGTATCTCTTACAGCATCAATTAGTGGGCTTGTTGTCTGCCTCAGGCTTTGTTCACAGAGATCCTCCAGCTAGGTGGTGGTGTGTGCGCATAAGCAGAGGCTTCCTGCCAATCCCCCATGAGTAGTAGAGCTCCCATGGTGTGGACTCCATGAAAGCCGTGCTCCAGCCAGCAGGATTACAAAGGAGGGTGGGCCCGGCAGGACAGGAGGGCCATTGCCCCTATGGAATGACCTCAGAACCCCGCCTCCCTCCCTGTCCAGCTCCTGGGACTATGGGCCCTAAGCTTCATGCCTGACTCAGGAATAGACACAGGGTGAGGCAACTCCAGGAGGTGATTTTGCTGATCTAATCCAGCCTGAGATCATCCTTGCATGTGCCCTCTGTCCAGACCTTTTTTTAAATTGTTCATGCAACACTAACCACAATGCATATATACATCGGTTGTGTAAAGCACATTTGTACATTCATTGCCCTCATTATTCTCAAAATATCCACTCTCCACCCCACCCAAGCCCCTGGCCTCAGCTCCTCATTTTTCCCCCTCCATTCGAGCTACCCTTGATAATTTACTAATTATTTTCTCATATCTTGCACTGTCTGATGTTCCTTCACCCACTTTTCTGTTGAGGTTAAATGTAGATCCCTGTATACGGTTTCCGTTTTCCAACCTACCCTCCCTCCACCCTTCCCGAGTCTGCACTCATAACACTGGTCCTCAAGGGCTCATCCACCCTGGATTCCCCATGTTTCCTGTTCCTATCTGTCCAAGTGTACATTCTCTAGTCTAGCCTGATTTGTAAATTAGAATTGGGATCATGATAGTGGGAGATAGGAAACATGTAGGAACTAGGGGAAAGCTGTGTTTCATCGTTATTATCTGGTACCTGTCTTGGTTTATCTCCTCCCTGACACCCTTCTGTTAGGGATGTCCAGAGGACTGTAAATGGGCTTTGTGTCTGTACCCAGCACTCCCCGCTCATTCGCAAGGATAAGATTTTTTTTGTTCTGATGATGCCTGCTACCAAATCTTTTCAAAACCTCATGATCGCACAAGCTGGTGTGCTTCTTCCATGTGGGCTTTGTTTCTTCTGAGCTAGATGGGCGCTTGTTTTCCTTTAAGCCTTTAAGACCTCACATGCTATATATTTGATAGCTGGGTACCATTAGCTTTCTTCACCACATTTGCTTATGTACCTGCTTTGTGTTCAGTGATCGTGTAGGGAAGGTGAGCATCATAGAATGCCAATTCAATAGAACAGTATTTTTGCAACGAGGGAGTCCTTGAGCGGAGGCCCAATGTCCATCTGCTACCTTAATACAAAACCTATAAATATAGGGACATAGATCTATTTCCCCATGCTCATATATTTAAATATGTACATGCCTTTTTTTAAACCTCTATAATTGACCCTTGCTTCCTAGCTTGCTTTTCTATTCCCTTTGATTTGCCTCTTGGGCCCACTGCCATGCTCACTTTTCATTTGTGCTTCAGTAATTCAGTAATTCCTCTTGGTTCCATTGGTTCCATTTCCCTTGATCACTCCCTACCAGGCCTCCTACATCCCCGTCACCACTGATTTGCATCACCTGTTCTTCCCTTTTCTCTGGGTTTCTTAACACTACTACCTTTCCCCACACCTCCCTCTCTCCCATGTCTCCCCAGAAGTGTTGGTCCTGTTTTCTCTCCTCCAGATTGTTCATCCAGCCTATCTTATTTAGACAGACCTGTAGATGTAATAACATACACAAAACAAAACAGCAAAACCAAGCACTAAAAGCAACAAAACAACCAAAATCCAATGACAATGAAAGAAAACAACTCAACAAGAAAGAAGTGGCTCATCGTTAGTTCAAGGTCGGTTTGTTGGCCTTTAAGAGTGTTTTCCAGTCCAGTCTGTTGGTGTACCAAGTACTGGCCCCAAAGTCATCCTTTGGCATTCCCTGGAGACCTTGGTGCTTCGTTTTCTTTCTCTTCTGCTGTACCCCCTTAGTGTTATGCCTCGGTGTGGCAGGATTAGTTCGGGCGCATTTCCCACACTGAGTCTTCAGTGTTGTCCCCTCTAAGGCTATGGGTCTTTGAGGGGTGTCTTGTCTCATCGTGGGGCTGGCCATGTGGTCTTCTATGTGGACTGGATTCTCTTAGTGGGAACATCATCCTCAAGTCCTGGTGTGCCAGGATGTGCTCCACATTCCCCTCCTCCCCCTTCATCTGCTCCATGTGCTCCGATCAGATATGTCCCTCTCTCAGAGCTGCAGATTCACTGCCATCCTCTGAAATAAAATATTTGGCATGGGAAGGGGAGTTGGGTGGGAGGATCTGCTCAGATCATTTGATGGTTCAGGATAGATTGACTGTTCGGCTGGGGACAGGTATGTGGGGCTTAGGGCTCTGGCTCCCAACACTGGTTGTGAATATGTCTTTGTTGTTAACCAGTTGTGTGCCTGTGGGTCAACACCTGTGTCTTTTTGAGTGAGTTTTCTCATCTGCAGAGTAAAGGTAATCCATTATCCAGACTCCCATGTCACCAATTGATTGAGAGGCACTAACCAGAGCCTGATTGAAATAGTGTGTACCTGTCAGCCGTGTTCTAAAAACACCTTAAAAGTCTTAAAAACACTATAAATGCCTTAAAAACCCTAAAACGTCTAAAATATTTCTAAAATGCTAAGACCACCCCTAAAGACTCTCTAAAACATCTTAAGACCATTAAATACATGGTAAAAGGCTTTCTAAAACACCCTAATGCGCCATAAGTCTAATTTTTTTTTTATCCTGTGAAATCACCCTTTATTGAAATAGTACACAAAGGCTACTCCATGATGTGAGTGGCACCTTTGTTTGAAAACCAATCTATTTGAAAACGAAAGGTCAACAATTTCTCAGAAGCAAAAATGAAGAGGAGGAGGAAGGGAAACATACTGCAAAGGGAACAAACGAGGTGCAATCTGGAAGAAGGTCGACACAGTGTAACTAATGTCAGTGGACAATTTGTGTGAGAAGTGTAAAAGGGTAACCTATCTTGTGCAACCTTCTTTAATAAACTCAGCATCTCCTACTGCATTCTGTCTGTCAATGCAATAAGCTGGGATCGTGCCAAAGCAATCTCTCTGGCTTCCCCTTCAGTTATGTGGCTGCTTTTCCCAAAGTAAAGATCGCAGGTCTTTCTCCCCATTGCATTTTAGAATGCAGAATCAATTGATAGTGTACATGGAAGTCCTACTACAGCTGTAATGCAGTTTCAGGCGACATTCGTTACCACTTTTAACATTTCATTACGCAATCACAATTTTTAAATGACTGTTATTACAAACCTTTTGCTTGCAATGATTGTTGCCAACATGTTTTTCAATGATTGCCAAGAAATAAGCAGAAGAAACATCCCAGTACTTGCCTTAGTTCCCAAGGGCACCAACAGGGGACACATTTCAGTGACAGTGTTCTTACAATACAGTTGCACAGATCTGGAAAGCTTAATTCTTGTTGCAACACTACTGGTTTACATGACTATCGGAATGACCAAAGATTAAGAAAGTATTTCATTTCTTTCAGGAAATATTTACAACTAATGACTGAGTCCTTATGCCCACATCTGCTCTTAGAGATCATATCCTTATATAGTGGGCCACAAGGTAGTTGCAGCACTACTTGTCCTGAATAAAATTTCTGCCCTGATATTTCTAGAAAGTCCATCTCCCAGCAAAATGCACTTAATTTAAAATAAAAGCAAAGCAGGACTGTTGGCCTCCATTGTTGAAATGAATCGCAGATCGCAATTGCTGAACACTGTGTAAATTGAAGCACTGCATTAAAGCTGTTCCTATAAAACATTTTGTACTTACTTTACATATTACAAAAGTATTTATGTTTGAGTCTGCTCCCAAATAGAAGGTGCTTTCGGTTCTTCAATCTATTTTTCTTTAGAAACAAATTAAAACAAGTCCTATAATGTACAACCTGTATAGAAAATGTCCTTTAAAAAAAGAGCATTTGCAACATTTTACACTTAGTGTAACTTAGCAATACAGTTTATGCTCATATATTTAGCTGGCTGTTAAGAGGCACATTGCACAAGAAAGTTTCAAAAAGTTTGTGAAAGATGTACTGAAAAGACAATGGAACTTTCCCTTGGAAGATTTGAAGTCCCCTTGTCCATTCAGAAATAGTCGACATATGCAGATGCTTCAGCCACTGATTAAGGATGTATCTGATTTAATTTCCTGCTTGTATTTTTTGAAGAAGATATTCCATTTGTAAATTCAAATTTGGTTGGCCCCTTTTAGTCTTTTTGCTTAATATTTTGAACACTTCCATTTTCTTCTTTTTGTAGAGTCTTTGAGCTTCTTCTCGCTCCTGTTTCCTCCGCTCAAATTCCTGTTTCTTAGCAGCACGTTTGGCTTGGATCTGTGAATTTTCTTCCTGTGCTTTCTGATTGGATGTTTTCTTCCTCTTTGTCTTTAGGGTAGCAAAGGAGTTTACTGCGGTGCTACAATGTTCTTCTGGAAGAGGATGGTCCAGACTGCACTGTTCCTCAGACACAGCCTGGTCAAGGCTGGCGTGATCTTCTGGCAAAGGTGGTGCAACTTGTCCTTCTGGCAAAGGCTGGCGAACTTTTCTGATTTGTTTCTTGAGCCTTTCTTCTTCAGCTAAATAGAGATGGTTCAGGTGGTCTGGGTATTGATCTGTGAACTGGGATTCCCGTGAGGTTTGAAACTTTCTTTCCTTCCAAAGCAATTTCTTGTAACTGCTGAATCTTTAGCTTTCTTCGAAGTGCAAAGCCTTGCCCCTCGCGGACGCTCCCCGAAAAAGCCTTCGGATGATTCGATCGCCACCTTCTCTGTTTCAAGTCCCTCTTCGTGACTTCCACTGGAGAAAGCGCTTCGCCACGCAAACCCCGACTCTCGGCGCGCAGCTTCACCGGCGCCATGGCGGAGGCCTCGCGCCATAAGTCTTAAAAAAAACTCCTTACGTCCCGAAAACATAATAAATGCCCTAATATTATGCAAATGCCTTAAAACGCAAAATAAAGAACACGTGAAGCCCTAAAAACACGCTAAAAGTCTTTTAAAACCCCAAGAACATCCCTACAAAGCAACCCGAAGCACTATAAAACCCTGTAAAAGTCCAACAGCCTAATAGACATGAATTCACCATGAAAGCAAAAAATAATCCAACAAAACCCTAAAGCCCTGAAAACCAAAACCTAATCCCCCCAAACACTCTAATGCCTTAAGAAGCACCCTAAAATTTTAACAAAACACTAAAAGCCATAAAAACACATATAAGCCTAATAAACACCCTTAAACACTAAAATCACCCTAAAAGCCTTAAAATGTCTGAAAAGCCATAATATTCCCTAAAATTCAAATAACACTCTGAAGCCACAAATAACACACTAAATGCCTCCCAAAACATGTGGAACTTCCAAATCATATCCCTAGAAGATTCCCAAACCATGAACTTCCAAAACCACATAAATGCCCTGAAGACAACATGAAAGCCCCAACAAAACATAAAATGCTGGGGAAAAACACATAAAATATTTTAAAATACCCTAAAATCTCTAAGAAACCCTGTAAGATCACTAAAAACACCCCTACCTGCTAAAAAATACCTATACACACCAAAAAATCACCCCTAAATCCCTTGAAAACTCCCTTAAACCTTATAAAACACCCTTAAAGCCCAAACTACCCTAATGCGCAAAAAAAATAAATGACCTTAAAGCCCTAAAAATCACATGCCACAAAAAAATCCTAAATGACCCCAAAATTCCAACTCAAAGCCAGCCTACAAAGGGCTTCTGTAGGTTTAAGTCTTTTATGAGAACAGTTTTATCTTTCTACCAAGGAGAAGTTTGTAGGTTCAACCCCTGACCTATGCCCTTACCATATGAAGTTAGTAATCAGTGTTTTTGCAATTCTTTGAAGAAAGATGAGGGTAATTTTGTCAGGAGTGAATTAAACTTGTCTAGTGCCTTGAGTAGAACTGATAACTGTACTACATTGAGTCGTCTGGTCAAGGAGCATGGGATATTATCCCATTTGCTGAGGTCACACTTGATTTCTTGTAATTTCTGTAGTTTTCCTCATATAAATCTGTTGTTTTTTATTCAAGTATAGATATAGATATTTTCATTTACACTTGGCTATTGTAAATGGTACTACCTGAAAATGTGTATTTCATTAATTATTATTTCTTGATCTATTTCTTCATCCTTCGAAATATTATCAGTTTGTTGTGGTAGATAAACATTAGGACTTTGCATAACTTAGAAATATTACATTTCACGGAAACATCATATTAATTATGTCAACAGAGCTATAAAAGGAATGTTGCCCTGAATATCTTAAGATATGACAGCTGTTTCATTGAGAAATTGAGCCAGACAGACACAATGTGATGTAAATTTTGTTATTTTCATGTGGGTTCCTTCACTCTTCCAAAAAAATTAGTTTCATGAGCCCCTTGGGGAATGAGTTTGAGTTCAGATCAGATGTATATTTATTTATTTGAGTCCTGAAGCCCATTTGATGGACTATTCTGTTGCTTCCAAAGTAGTCAGTCACTTCCCCACCAATTCAGGAATTTGTCCGAAGCAAAAGTAAAAGTGTGGCGGACGACATTTGACTGCACACCATCTAAAATCACACTCTAATTTGGTGTTGGCAGTTTTACTTGAATTTCAATTGTAAACTACACTTCAGAGTTTAGGCTAGTGAAAACGTTTCAGTGGGGGAAATTTGCACAGAACTACGTGCAGTTTGTGATTCTGTTGTTCCCAAGCAAGGCTATGAGGACAAAGATGCACAAGCATGTGGGGCACTGCAGACAATGTGTGAAAGTTTCCAGGAGCTCAGGGGTGGACAGTGGCTGCTAATTCTCCCGTGCTGGCAGTGAGCTATGTGGGAGGGCTTTGTGTAAGGTCCTTGTGAGGTCTCTGAGAAGTCTCCATAAAGGATGCTGAGAACTTCATATGAAGTCTCTGTGCGAGGCCTCTGAGTCTCTCTGGAAGTCTCCAAGGAAGTATGTGTGTGAGGTTTCTCTCTCGGGTATGTGTGAGTGTCCTTGTGAGATGTCTGCTGAATTGTGGGGGTTGGGGGGCAGGTGTTTCGCTGAGGTCTCTGCAGGTCTGAGTGGGCTTCCCTTTGTTTGACCTCACAGCACCATATAAGAGGACCTGGTGGCAGGGGAAAGGGAAGGGGCTTGGTTCATGCACCCCTTGCTGTTCTTTCAGGGTCTTCTCTCCATCTCCGTGCACTTACCTAGCACGAACGGTAGTGTTCAGCAGCGGGTAGTCCGGTGTCCAGCTCTTCACACTCCCTAGGAACACACCCAAGCTACCTGCTACCCAAGAGGCCCCAGATCCAGGCTCTGCAGATCCAGAATCTGATTTTTTACTGCCACAGACACTCCAGAGGCTGCCTTGGCACAATCAGGACTCCAGAAACAACATCATGCTGCTGTACCAGCAGTCTCTGGGGCCTATGTCCAATTCCCTCCTCCACCACGGGTGTCAGTCCCCCCCCCATCCCACACACACACACTTGGTGTCCTGACTGAGGCATGGAGGTCAAGGCTCAGTGGATGTCTTCCTCGCCATCCTTTACTGTTTAGTTCAGTAAACAGTAAACCCTGGCCCACCAGGGTGTTCTTTTAAGCACATGAGAATTTACTCTAGCGGATCAACTAATCATATTTTGGGGGGCCCTCCTGCGCCTCCTTCTATAATCTGGTGCCCAGGAAATAAAACCCTGTGTTAGAAGCACAGAGGAAACACTGACCACTATTGAACTGTTTTCCCTTATCAAGACAGGTGATGTCTAATCTCCGTGCACATCCTGATTTCCCAGGAGTCTCTAGGGGAAGGGAAGGCTGCTCCCAGTTGTGACTTTCTTTGCAGCACTCAGTCCTTAGAAGCCACTCTCTCCGGAGAACATTCCTAGAGCACGTGCACGTGTGTGTGTGTGTGTGTGCGTCCGTGTGTGTGAAGATCACCAGCCTGGGGTCATGTCTCTTGAGAACATTCCTAGAGTTTGCGTGTGAGTGTGTGTGTGAAAACCACCAGCCTGGGATCATGTTTCTTGAGAACATTCCTAGAGCATGCGTGCGTGCGTGCGTGTGTGTGTGTGTGTGTGTGAAGACCACCAGCCTGGGATCATGTTTCCTGAGAATATTCCTAGAGCGTGTGTGTGTGTGTGTGTGTGTGTGTGTGTGTGTGTGAAGACCACCAGCCTGGGGTCATGTTTGCTGAGAACATTCCTAGAGCATGTATGTGTGTGTGTGCGCACGCGTATGTGTGCATGTGAAGACCACCAGCCTTGGGTCTTGTTTCGTGAGAACATTCCTTGAGCGCGGACACGTGTGTGTGTGCATGTGTGAAGCCCAAAAGCCTGGGGTCATGTTTCCTGAGTCCTGGCATCCCTGTTATTGTCTCATCCCCACTCTACCCCACCCTGGCTATACACTCATTCTTCCACCACACAGGAGATGGAAATCAAGTAAAATAACAGTTTGTCGCCCCACTAAGATAGTATTGAGAAAATAACCTTCCCTGCTTGAAAACTGTGCCTTTGCTATACAACCTAGTGCTCTCTGTAGGAGATAAAGTTCTGCTGTGGGGGCAGCTAGCTAAAGCTGGGGTGAAGCACCTGGCCGATTCCCCTTTGTAAGCCTGTGTTAGCTCTGCTTGTGTCTTGCATCATTTCTGGGGATCCTCATGCTCTTTGGCCGCCTTTGCTACTTCCAACACTTTATATTCTTCTTCACTGTATCCTTCCCTACCCTGTGTCCATGGTGCCTAACCATTAGTGGTTATTACACAGACACTCATCCTGTACCACTCAGCCTAAGATGTTGCTCCTTCTCCGGGTTTATATACAGAGGAAGGCATGTGAGCTGTGAACCAGATTTTCCCTTGGTGCAGTGGGTGAGAATAGTCCCCCGCTGGCAGCCTCCCTAGCAGTTCCCACCCACATGTGTCAGACCTGGGACTTCCATCCTGGAGGCTACCCTAGGCTGGGAGAGAGGCAAAGGTAGCAAAAGATGTCATTTCACATTTTGTGACAGGTGTATTGAGGCGGAACCTCCATGCCAAACTTGGCAGCCTTCATCAAATGCACATGTGGGACTTAGACAGGCCGCCACATGTCTCATGCCTGCTTGGTACCATGAGACGCTACTTTGGTCTAAACCTCTTCTGGAGCCTGCGATGGAATTTCTTGGCTGGATTGCGCCTCTCAAAACCTATCAACTGCAGCCACATAACGTTGAAGACAAAGTAATGGCACCAGGGAACATTCTTCACTGTTTTGGGACCTTCTGAGGTTTTCACAGTAGGGGTGTTACCATAAGTCATAAGAGGTGCAAAATGAAGAACTTGGGATGGAAGTGGGTGGGAAACACTGCTGAAAACCTCCTCCAGAGCCCTGCCCTTTGAGAAGTCAGAGCTAGCACTCAGAGAAGGAGACGCAGTATCTAACATAGTTAAAGGTATATTATGCCAACCTCGTCAATGAACTCATGTGGGGTTAAT